>NW_011477045.1:19808-21291 GCF_000754665.1 Bison bison bison | reverse complement strand
TACCTCTTGGTGCCCGCGTTTCTGTCTGTTGTCCTCCTCTTTATCTGGCTTGTCCCCGATGAGTTTCGGTTTGGATTTTAGTTCCTTAAATTTTTGAGGGATGTGGAAAGTTGGGAGAGGGACAGGCTTTAATTTCCTTTCCTTTTTTGGTGACACGGTCCTTGGTTAAGAGTTGCTCTTCCTTCTTTCCCACTCCAAATGCCTTCTCTGTCCTCCAGATCTTTCCCTTCTGCGTGAGGTACTCACAAGATGCCTGGAAAGTTGTGGCTTATTCAGGCAGTACTGGAAGCTGCAAAGGGATGGGGTGGAGGATGGAGAAGGTAGTCCCCAGGGGAGGGGGGCGGCTTTACTGCTTTACTCTCTCCTTGAGCCCCGGTTGCCTTCCCCTGCACTCCAGTTACGCCCTTAGCAGAAATCTGCCAAAATTCGGATTTCTTCCTGCAAACCGCTATTCCTTGCTAATCTTGATTCTTCAACTGCTGGTGTCAGTGCAGAGAAAGGGGAATAAAAGAGGACCTGGCTGTGATTTTACACACCTACACGTGCACCCCTGAGAAACTCATTAAATTTCTTCGTGACAGTTTCATGTCTTCTCTGGGACTGTTTATAAAGCTTTACTGAAAACGTGTCAAGTTCTAGGCAAGTTAAAATAGGAAAAAAAGCCACAAAAATCAGATTTACTTTTGTCTTTCTTTTCTTGTTATAAGGGAAATTAGTTCACTTGCTTTAGTTTCTTCCATAAATTTGATTGTGTTTACTTACAAAAGGCTTTTTTCTTTGATATTACCTCAAAATTTCCATTGAAGGATTTTGCTTTGTTGCTTAATTCACTGTGGAGGGGACTGGTTGGCAGCGGGAGGTCAACATTTAGGTCTTTTAATTCTTTCAGGGTTGGTTGTTTACAACTAAAGATAAAATAAATCGGTAAAATGCCTTTCTTCAGTAACCAGGGGATCCAAATAAACTTTGGAGAGAATATCTTTTCTTTCTCTACTCCAGTAGAAATGGAAATTTATGTAGGAATGCCAGCTTCAGCACGTCTCCTTAGCAACGTGAATCGTTTGCCCCTTTCTCACTGTCTCCTGAAATAATAGCCCCCTTATTGCATAAAGACTTTTCAGATAGGTTAGAGAAACTAGCTTCAACTCTCATTTTCTTTTCAGGCCCATATCCTTTTCTCTCGACCAGGAATGTGGGGAATGGGGAGAAGACAGCTCGAGTTTGTTGAGCGTCTGCAGTGTTTGCTAATTTCCTTAATTGCCTCCATACCCATTTATCTCTGCTTTTTTCCTCTCTAAGCATGGAAATAGGGAGACACAAGCTTAATGCAAATACAGTGATACTAGGACTCTGCAAGGTAAAAATCAGAGACTGGTACAGTTTCTGATTTTTTTTCCCCTCTGAGCCCGTTATTCTATCCTCTTGCAGAAAATCATACTCCAGCATTTATTTCTTTTTTCGTTCCTGAAAATAGTTTTTATCC
>NW_011477045.1:15530-18473 GCF_000754665.1 Bison bison bison | reverse complement strand
AGTGTATACAGAATGCTGATACCCTAAACTTAACTTCAAACATGCTGTATAACCTCTTTGGGTGATTTTATGTTTCTTTTATAAAATTTATAAATACATAGCTATTTCATATAAATCAGATTGCTTTTTTGATGTCTGTGTTACTTATTGACTAAGCAAAATGCAAGTATGTGCAGATGGCCAAATGAACACAATTTACTGAGAGTAATTTTGGAATATAACAAGTGGCAATTATCTATCTTTCTATCCACAAAATACTTGATCAGATAGTGCCTTTTTCATACAATATTGTTAACATCATCCATGCACTGTCCTAAAAATAGCTATATTTATAACATGAGTCACTAGCAGTTTTGAAATGGCAGTGCACTGTATGCTAATGACAGGTGAATATTATTATTTTCAGTTGACAGGGGTTCTTTTAAGAGTGCTTTGTATGTAGCTCATTTTTAAAAAACTGATATAAAAATCCACTTTAAAAGGCATTATAAGAAAACCTGTCTAAACACCTGCAAATCTTAGAAAACTTGAGGTACAGTGGTTCTGAGTTCAGATGTGTATCATGTATGCATATTTTGAATCCATACTTTAATTGGGAAACTGGATTTCCTTGGAAAACTTCACAATATGATTTACTTCAGGGAAGGTTCAGCTTGTTGCTTGAAATGAGTTGATACTGATGCATGTTTACAAATAGCTCGGCAAGCCGGGGAGGTCATGACAGTTATGCTCTATTCTGGCTTCCTAAAAAAGAACGAACTAGAACAAAAGAATTTATTTAACCTATACAGTGTAGACTGATGGAAAATTATTCAAAGAGCAGCACTTAGCATTGAAACTTTCTTGTTTAATAATCCAGAGAAAACGAAGTATAACATTTCAAGATCCTCATGGTGATTTTCTTTTAAGGTCTCCTAAGATTCTGAAGTTCCCCAGATTGACTTTTACAAAGGACATTTTAATTTGTGGGTAGATATAATTCCTCTTTTGCTCACAATCATAGAATGATTGTGATCTCCAGGGGGCCATTTAGATCAGTCTTTGTCATCTAAGGGATTTGATGAATATGTGAGAAGCCTGGCCTTTCATAAAACTTTTCAAAACCAAACTGAAACAAACAAAAGCATATTTCAAGCAAAAGATTTTGCCTGCTGTCAGGAATAAATTTGAAGAATCACTTTCAAGTTTAATAGTGAGTAAGCCAGGGAACCCTGGAGTATTGTAGTCCATGGGGGTCACAAAGAGTCGGACACAACTTAGTGACTAAACAACAGCCACAACAACAATCCTTTTCACTAATATATCTAGTACTCCACCATTTCCCTAAGTGGGCTTGGTGGTGGTGGTGTTCAGTTGCTAGGTCATGTCCGACTCTTCGAGACCCTATGGACTACTGTTCCCAAATAAGTCCGTGGATTATATAACTTGAATATCACAGCAATGTTTGTATGAACTATCCTAAATTATAGCATAATCCTGTAAGACGGCAGAGTAGTATTGTGAAGAATACACGAGGGAGGCTTTGGATTCAAACTGCCCTGAACTTGGCCACTTCCAATCATATGACCTCATAAAACTTACTTAACATCTTCACATGGTTTGCCATGAAGATTAAACATACATACATACCTGCTCATTAGGGTTGCATTTCTTCCTTATTGTATATTCAGAGAAGCAAACCCAAAATGATATATTCTTTTTCATTAATTGAGGACTTTTTCTTCCTTAGGTGGTAAGCTTTTTTTTTTTTTTTCACACCGAATGATTAAATATGTTGTTCATCTCAAATTTAAATTTTGAAAGGTACTACTCAGCATTTAACAGTGCTCTTGGTTGATCCTAATCACAAAATTATTACCTACTATCTGCCTTTTATTCAGTACTATTCCAGGCCAGACATCTCACTTATTCCCAGTATTGAATAAATTTGAAATGTAGGTAATGCTACCCCATATATTATTGAGAAAGTGAAAGTGAAGTGGCTCAGTCGTGTCCAACTCTTTTCGACCCCATGGACGGTAGCCTACCAGGCTCCTCCGTCCATTGAATTTTCCAGGCAAGAAGGCTAGGCATTTTTGTACATTTACCAAGTTCTCAATCGGTGGTAGAGAAAGGTTTTTTCCAAGAGTGTTCCAGTTATTAAAACTGGAAAACAAACCACCTCCAAAGTTAGTGGTGTCAAATAACATTTATTTTATAATGTCCATGACTTTGGTGGGTCAGGAATTAAGATAGGGTGTGATGAGGATGGCTTGTCTCTGCTCTTGGATGTCTGGAGCTGGGGCCCAGGGTGATTTGAATGGCTGGAAACTAGAACATGCAGAACTGCAGAATCCTCTTCCAAATGGTTTCACGAGCTTTGACACATTGGTGGGAATGGCTGGGAGGCTGGACTCAGCTGGGACTGGCCTGTCTAGCATGGTGGTCTCGGGATAGTTGACTTCTTACAGGATGAGTAGTTTTCCTGAGAGCAAGGGTTGGAAAAGAACCAGTCTCCTTTCAGAACCAGCCTGGGAAATCAGAGGAGCCATATGTACAGCCCAGATTCCAGGGGAAGAGAACTGGGTTCTATTTCTTGATGGAGCAGTGGCAAGGTCACATTGTAGAAAAGCATGTAGGATAGGAAATGCTGTTGGGCCACGTTTGCTAGTCTGGCACTAGAGTCTAACTACAAATCTGTCTTCTTTCTTTATTGCCTCTGAAGAACAAAGACAACTACATAGCTCCTTTCTTTGAGAACTTTGAATCAATTCTATAAATAATGTTTGGCTGGGGTAAAAGCTGCCCTCAACCAACACATGGCTTTAATGATTAGTCACTTGTATGGGATTACTCTGGATTTGGAAGGAAATGAACTCAAGAACCTAAATTGCCTACAAACAGACAATGCTTTTCTCTGTCTATATATAAACACCTTAAGTCATTTTTGGTTTATAGTCTCAA
>NW_011477045.1:13920-15430 GCF_000754665.1 Bison bison bison | reverse complement strand
GGCAGGAAAACTGGAGTGGGTTGCCATTCCCTTCTCCAGTGGATCGTCCCGACCCAGGGATCAAACTCATGTCTCCTGCATTGGCAAGTTGATTCTTTACCACTGAGCTACCTGGGAAGCCCCCATCTGGCTTCTTAATTTGATACTTTATGTTGCATGATAAAATTTTTGCCATTTTAGAAAGTTTTGTATGAGTCTGATGAAATGGTTTGTACATGAACACTACAATGTTACAAAGTTAAAAATTCCAGACAGTAGTTAAATTTTATAGTGCTAGAAAGGTATGAGAGTTGCAGAGGTTTTTTGTTTGCTTGTTTTTTTTATTTTAATAACATGATTCTTTTGATAATTGCCTATATGTTGAATCACAGAATCATAGCACATTTGGACTAGAAAAGATATTTTTAAATAATCTTGCCCAATTGAATTTATTGCATAGATAAAAAAATGAGGTGAGACAAAATATTAAAGACTCAATAGAGAGATTGTACTTAGCCGTAGTATTTTTGCAGGATGGGTTTTCAAAATTTCCAGTGATATTGCGGATAGCTATCTCTAGGTGTGTGAAGGTTTGTTGACTACCATGATGTATGGAAGGGCTTCCCAGGTGGCACCAGCAGTAAAGAACCCTTCTGCCTACGTAGGATACATAAGAGATGTGGGTTTGATCCCTGGATCAGGAAGATCCTCTGGAGGTGGAAATGACAACCCATTCCAGTATTCTTGCCTGGAGAATCCCATGGACAGCGGAACCTGGGGGGCTACAGACCATGGGGTCGCAAAGGGTCGAACGCAACTGAAGCGACTTAGCACACACAGCACATCATATATGGAGCTTTGGTGAAGAAGTTAAGGAGTACTGTGAAATAGGTATCTACTTTTTACAAGATTATTTATCATCCAAGATTTCATTTTCCTATGGAATTTAAAGAGTTTTCAAATAGACTTATATATGTTTATCATCATCATGTTTATTTGTTTATCATCAAAATTTACAGTTGCTGTGGCTAGTCCTTAAAAATCAACAAAAAATTATTTTTCTTTAAATTTCTCCACAATCGTCTACTTTAAAACAACTGCTTAATTTTAAGTTGAAAACCACTTCCAAAAAAGCCTTTGGAAGCCAGCCATGCAAGTTTCTTAAATTGACTATATGCAAATAAATTTTACTAGATCAACTTATTACTGCATTCTGGTTTTATTTTTTTTAAAGATACACTTATTTATCAAGTGACAGATTTTTCCTTAAGCAGAATTTCATCCTCACATGTCAAAGGTCATGGACAGTTAAATCTTACCAGTCTTTTCAAAGTATTGAATCATCTCCCTTGAAAATTAGACAAGGACACCTTCTTTACCCTTTTTAGCTGCTATATTTGTTTGGGAATTTTGAGACATTAGTAGACCATCAATTTTCTGTTCTATTGTAGTGTTGCTTTTGGCACCAAAGACTCTCATTAATAAAACAATAACCCCAACAAAAATGAAGCATCCATGGTTCCCAGAAAAC
>NW_011477045.1:11013-12821 GCF_000754665.1 Bison bison bison | reverse complement strand
CCAGGCTCCTCTGTCCATGGGATTTTCCAGGCAGGAGTACTGGAGTGGGTCGCCAGTGCCCTCTCCATTGAGAAATACTAGTACCCATTAATATTAGTTACCATCAAATGCAGATGTAAGCTTTCTGATATAATACTTGGTAAGAAACAGCACTCATTAGCAGTAATGGTGTCTTTCTTTTTTGTCTAAGTACTGAAACATACTCTAATAGTAGGGCTTTTGCTAAGCACTGTATACAGTGGTTTTATTTGGGGGAAAAAAACACCATATGATACGGTGTTTAGAAGATAAATCATATTTCCTCCAAATTCTGTGAAGCAGCTGAGCTGAAGTGCCCCTTTATAAAGGAAAAAGAATGTGTGTTCATCAAGCATCAACACAAAACAACTCAAAAGCCTTGAACGTAACTGTCACAGATTGAAAATTGATAGCCTGTTTGGCACTCTTAGACCACCAGAATTACCACCAAAATGTTAGTAAAATTGACCTGTACTTTGAGCATTAGAATTGTTGTATTTTGTATTTTGATGGTTACTTGGGGTCATTTATGTGTTTAAAATCAGGTTGGTACTGTACTTTTGACCCATTTTTTTTAATCCAAAGATGGGCCTAAAGAGTAAGACTTAAATTGTATTGTTGCCAACTTGATTAACGTGAGTTTTAAAGTAGGTGCTTCTTTCTGACGTTCCACTTAACTTTCTGCAATCCGCTGCACAGTGTCTAAACTCTGTCATTTTATGAAAGACACATAGTTATTGGCCATGAATATTTGTTTGCACGTGAAGAATGTTAGTTTTGATATTAGTTGTTTGAGAAAAGAGATGGTCCTTTTAATTTTTGAAGTTAGAATCCAGACTCTTCTTTTGGCTGCCTTTTTTTGTATCTCATGGAACAGTGGAAAATTAATGCAATGCTGACGGATTTAGGTCAGGATGCAACTTAGCCAAGAAAACAAAGTTTAAAGTCCCTCAGTAATGGTTCTGGTTTTCCATTTCATCTGCCAAATGCAGACTAAACTTTAGGGAGAACTTTTGGATAACTTGTGAGGCAGTGTCAAGATCATAGGAGAGAATACTCTTCTAGGTTGAAGACGGAATGATTTTTATTGCAATTATAGATACCGTTTTGGTTAATATTCTTCTGCAGAATTCAAAGGTAAATATATAAGTGCCTGTCTGGCAAATTTGAATGTAACTATAAAAGTTATTAAAATCAATATTTTACTTTGTGATGAGAATTATAGGAATAGTGAGAATCGTGCATTAAAACATTAGAATACACTTGGGGAAGTACTACCCAGTCCAGCTGTGGGAGCTGAATTTATAAGGGTAAAAATCTGTTTCTTCATTACTTTTTAATTATATCTAATTTGCTAGAGAAGTGACAGTTGTGTGCTCAGGGATTTACATATGTAGAACTCATCTTAGCGTATAAACAATACCTACAGAATTAAATAAATTAGCCAGTGTTTGATGAGGTAAAGGTTTTGAAATAAGACAGGTGAAGGAAAGCTTTAGGCATTGGTGTGGTACACTGACCTTGGCTCAAAAAAGTGTGGAAAATGTATCATCATTTAGATTTTGCCTTTCCCGAAAATCGGAAGTAAATTTTGACCATGAATTCCCCAAGGGAATGTGAAGTCTCCAATTTGGCAGCTGTAATGTGGCCCATAGAATTTTCATAATGCAGTAGCAATTTCAGGCCAGTCTCATGTATTAGACTGTTAAGTAAGTCAGCACAATTCTGCAGAATACTAAAGCATTTACAGACATTGGAGGCTCTGGCACCAGCTAATAAAAATACCTTGA
>NW_011477045.1:9088-10913 GCF_000754665.1 Bison bison bison | reverse complement strand
TGAATTTAATTCCTGAGTTGCATAGTAATGTTGGACTTGATGTTATGATATAAGGACTGCCCAATTTTTATTCTTTTACTACAGGGAAATTATAAAATTGTGTGTGTATTTTATATATATATATATATATATTTATTATTTTTTCCTTTTCCTTTTTTTTTCTTTTAGAGAAAGCTCTCATAGGGAAGTGCATACTTATCTTAAGCCTTGACTTTGGTAGGGGCAGTGCCAATGCCTCCAGTGTGTCACTGTGTCAGTTTTGCCAAAATACTCTTAGGTGGAAGTACAACCTGAAATGGCAGCCTCATTTCAGGTTGTATTTCCATTTCCAAAACATCGCTTCCAGCCTGTTGAGACCTAACCAGTTTATGGACCAAGGCTATACATTATTTCCTCAAAACCGATTATCACTTATTTGCTCAGGTCTTAGAAACCAGACTCAGGTTTCAAATCAGCTGGCCTGACATTGAACAATGACCAGTTTTAATTGTACGGAGCACTGCAGTTTGTGAAACAGCACTATGGCCGCTGATGTTCTGCAGAGCTGGTTTATGTTCACTGCTCCACTACAGTATCAGTTTATCATTTATAGAAATGTATAAAACTAATGCAGAGTAATAAATCTCTAAGGACTCTTAACACTTCATCTGATTAAATACTGTGGGGGCTATAAAATTGGGGAACTAAGATTGATACAGAAATGAACCAATTATGAGAACTTAGATGATTTTTTTAAAGAAATGGAGCTGAAAATTGAGAATTTTATGGTATTTCAATTTGTTTTGTAGATACTGAACGTGGGATAGTAAGTATTTGTGGCATGCAAACCTTCTAATGGAAAAAGCAATTCGCATAGAGATTTTTGGTCATTTATTATGCTATTAATGTAAAATTGGCCAAGTCCTATAGTATATAACAAAACATTTAATATGTATATATCCTTATTAAATCTACATTTGCTAGGTAAGTAAATATATATCTTTGTAAACAGGAATCCCAGCCTATTAATTAATGGCCATTAGTAGTTATCTGTAAAAGTATTTTTGATTTGTTTTATTCCCCATTTCCTAGTTTTGTTCAGTTAAGAAAGAGGAAAGTGGTATCAGACCAATCTACATAGTCCCTGACTTTACCTCTGAGGCAGGTCCTAATATTTGGACACTGGATTCTGTTGCTGTTTACTGAAAGCGACACTGGTGCTAAACCTTGCAAACTGCCCTGAGCCTTCTTAACTATGGTAGCCGTATCAAACCACTTTTTCAACCTACTGATTGATACTCAGCTGGTCAGTGAGTTAAAGCTTTGGTCCTGGGCAACCTGCCTGAGTGATTCATTCTGAATGGTTATAATGACAACAATCCCCAAACTTGGCACTGTCCACCAGGGATACAACCTCAATACTTCAGTCTCAGCCTCAGCTTCTGGCCAGGACAGTGGCAGACATATGTGGCCCACTTCTAGTCTAGTCTGTCTCGGAAAATAAAAATGACTTTTCTGCTTGAGTCGGCATAACTACGGTTGTGGCCCAAAGGGAAGAGTAGCAATATCACAACAGTGGAGATGCTGGATTGGTGCTCTTTTTTCACTATGTCTGAAGTGACTTTCTCATTAGCTACAGCCTCAATACTCGAAGTGAATATAAGACATATAGAAGAAAATCAGAACTGGTTGTATTCATTTGCTTTTTAAAACTATTTCCTATGCTGTAAGAGGTTCTCTTCCTTCTCGTAGCTTCTATTGTACTTTATTGGCTTTCCATATGAAATAAAGTATTACTGTGTTAAGGAAATTGAACATTATGTGAGATTAGGATTATTTTTGCAGT
>NW_011477045.1:6628-7517 GCF_000754665.1 Bison bison bison | reverse complement strand
ATCATGAGTTCTTGACTTTAGATAGACTGTATTGCAATTTAACCACGGATTAAAGTCTATTTTTCTTTCTTGCACATACATTAAGGTGAGGGTCAGAAGAGGAACTTCCAAACAAATCCCACAGAAGAATGTTCACTGTATCATTTTCTATGATGCTTCCTAAGCTGAGTGGTGCTTTTATATATTCATTCTACTTCTTAGCGAACATTCTACCCTTGTAAAATGGAAAATGGGCCAGTTTTCTGTCATACTCATTCTAAATCTATTTTGTAAGAAGTGACAAATACATTTCAGCGAGGTTTATGTTTCATTCAGGGCATGGTAGACTCTTAAATCTGTACAGAGGCCTGCATGTAGTAAGTAGTCAGTATATGCTTACTGTTAATATGTGTGAATGAAGAAAGGAGCCAGGGAACTGTTTAGAGTCCATTCTGGCACCTTGGGAATACTTACTTTCAGAAACCATCCCTATGGTGGTAAATGTAACAGTAAGATTAGAATGAAAGGAAAGAGAGGAGGAAAAAACAAACAACAAATCTTCCTGATGCTAATTTGCTGGGAGAGTTGTTTTCATGGGGGGGAAAGAAAGGCAAATAAAAAGTTGAGAGGTGGGGATTCAGTGCAAAGGAAGGATTTCTAAAAGAACAGCAAAAAAAAAAAAGTACTGCAACCACTGCAACAACATCGATGAGAATCAGAGACATAAAAGCCAGACACAAAATAAATATCACAGAGTTAAAAGCCAGACATAAAAGTGTTGATAGCATTTACATAAAGTTTAAGAACAATCAAATTGAATACACAAATAATGTTGGTTTGTCGCCCAGGTGGGAGGGTGATTATTGACTGTGGAGGGGCACAAAAGAACCTTCTGGGTGGTAGAAATGTT
>NW_011477045.1:4138-6528 GCF_000754665.1 Bison bison bison | reverse complement strand
TAATAATGAAAATAGGTTGTAGAAGGGGCATCAAATTTAGTCTGAATGCTTAATAGAATCCTTGGAAGAAAAGCATGGCAAACCCATGGTCTAAAAACTGCTTAGCTTAACATAGGAGACTTCTGAATAAGGACATTTATAGTAATTTTTGTTGCAAAACATTTCAAATCCCAAAGGATGTTTAGTATGCAGTAAAATCGCATCTATTTAGCTGTAGCAAGGTGACTGCTGCTGAGCATAGTTTACTGCTTTAAAAAAGCAATGCTTTTCTTTTTTTCTTTGCAGACTGGCAGATTGCTACTCTGGCTTTACTCTTGGGTGGTGCTGCCATCATTCTCATTGCATTCCTGGTGGGTTTGATTTCCATCTGCGTGGGATCTCGAAGGCGCTTCTATAGACCTGTTGCTGTCATGCTTTTTGCAGCAGGTAAATATATTCATTACTTTCAAACCAGTATTAAAGTTTCATGAACCTTTCTACCATCCTTCCCTCTCATGAAGAAGCAATATGTGGTTGCTATATTTACCTACAGGTTCAGAGGCATTTGTTACATTTTAGGGTAAATTGGCTAAAGCTTATTATAGTATCAGTTTTCAGTGTATTAAAGCATTTCACATAACACGGTGGCAATTTCTAAAATTCTAACTAAAACGTGAATAAATAGTGTCTCTTGCTAGGGCTCTTGCTTTAGGAATTACAGCAGGTGTATTTACCAATAGTCTTTCTTCACATATATTTTTTTCTTCCTTTTACTGCCCCCATTGATGATCTTCAGGCAGTGTTATCTTTTTTTTCCTGACATAAAGCTACAAAAGAGAAATCCAATATGTGTCCCCTTAAAGGTACACATCTGTTCTGAAATAAACACAGTTACTCTGAAAAATCATGATGTATAACATGAACCATCAGGCAATTCAGTTGTGTGAGGTCAATGGCATATTCATTTAGCAACCTTCTTTCCGTGAAGCACAGCTTGGATCAACCCAGGTAAAATCAAAGTTTTACTAAAAGTCAGGGGCTGTTTAGAAAAGGGGCTTATAAAGCTAAAAGCCCAGCACATTATTTGATATGGGTTTAATTTTCATTTGTAAGAATCTTCTTAAATATTCTTAAAAATGACTCCAGCTGAAATATTCTTGTGGTACCTTCAATTTACCCTGTCAGTCATGTCTTATTTGAAGACTGCAAAATAAGCCTCTGTGACTCTCAATAATGAAGACACTGACAGAACCATCTAGCCTGTTAGATGGATTTTTTAAAGCTGTTTAAAGATGGGGATAGCTGAAATTTCTCAGGATTTGAAGGGTCATTGGATCAAAAAGTAAAATCAAAAGTGTTCTGCTGCCCCCTGCTGTTTTTGTTCATCTTCTTATACCCATAAGGACTTGTCAGAATGCAAAGGTCATAAAAAACAAACCTCCACAGGACTGAAAGAATGTAGAAATAGATCTAGTTAAAATCTCTTAAGTGACTTGCTCAAAATCACATAGTAGTTACTGGTGGACCTGGGGCCAGGAGGCTACTGAACCTTAAACTGGTGGTTCATTCACTAGTGAGTCCCTCATTCATTCAGTCACTGTTTATTTGGTGCCTGTTATGGACTGTTCACTGTATTGTGACACCTATAAAACTGGCTAAATAGCATGGCAGATACCGTCTAATAGAGTAGAAAACGCTATTACAAAAAATATTTTGAATTCTTAGGCAGATACCATAGTATCATTATTTTGTTGATCTCATGTGTAATAAAGTTCTCTATTGTGAACACCATGAAGATTCTCCTAAAGATTCTACCACTCTTCTCCACTTTATTTCTCAGTTCATGGATTTACCAAGACTCTTTTCCTATTATTAGAATGAAACAAAGTAGATATTTTAATTGTAGTATAAGTTTATCTTTGCAGCTAGGATTTATTAACATAGTGATTAGAGAGTCGATCATAATAGTATTTGATAAATTGTTCTGAAATGATATGATTCTTTAAAATGAATTATGTTTTGAACAATTTTTAGAATACTCATATGTTTCTGATTTATGAAGATCTTAGAGGCATGGTAGGCATTATCTTGTAAATATCCAGTGTTATTGTGCTACTTAGTTACCATCCCATTTAGCCTTCAACTTACCCCATAATGGCATACGCAGAAACTAAAGAAGTCTGTTGTTTAACGTACCTATTATAAACATTCTTACAGAAATAACTAGAAGTTCCAGTTTTTTCCTCAGAAGTTCTATATTTTTTTCCACTTAACAGCAAAATTCATGAAAATGTGAAAGTACTGGTTGTAGCAGAAAACATTGTAAATGAATATAAGTTAAAGGTAATGGATTTGGTCAAAAAGTTTTTGCTTTAGCTCTCGCTGCCACAAGTATTAGTAAATTATAAAAT
>NW_011477045.1:0-2141 GCF_000754665.1 Bison bison bison | reverse complement strand
TGTGAGTCGTTCATAATCCAGATTTTAAATAACAGGATCCCCACTAATTGTATTGTTAAGGATGTTTCCTTTCTTTTTTTGATGCAGAAAGCCTCCTGTAGATGATTGTTCATGCAGGATGGGGATATTTTTTGGGGGGTGGATCCTGCACCTGCTTTCCATCTCTGACTAAAGGCTTGTGTTTTGCAGCCCTTCACACTGTCCTATCAGGAGCAGTGAGATGGCTGGAGGTATCTCAAGTCTAGATTTTGACAGACAAATCAGTGTCCAGCTTATATTTCACACTAAAAAGGAGTTCTTCCATTCGCAGATCTTTATCCATATCAAACTACCCTTTGGTTAGAACAATTTACAGTATCACCATCAATAATTCATTTCATAGGTACTGCTTACCTTGAAGTAGTAACAGATTAAATTAAAAGGGAAGGAAATTGATAGCTTCTTGTTAACCTTTCCTGTGTAAATGCTTTTTATTTTCCAAATGATTGTTTCCCTTATGCAAATTTGATAGAAGACTTGGCTGGATAGTCCAATCAATTCTGCTTTTAAATTATCTTCTAAATCTGTAGCTTTTTTTTTTAATACACCACCATTACTGCCTTAGTTGAGAGAATATCTCTTCCTCAAGTGGAACATCTCAGTTCCCAAATTTGAATCTCCCCCTAATTTGTTTTATTTTTCTGTTTACTTAAAACTGTTCATGTGAGTCTTTCCTTTCCCTTTCCTAGAATCCAGTTACTCAGTTTTTCTTTTATAGCCTTTCTTTCCCTGACCTTTCCCACTGACATTACCTAATCATCACTTTGCATAGGTATCCATGCCCAGACTCACCTCCTAGGGGCCTGTTCTTCTCCAGTTTCCTCCCCATTTAGTCTGTCTTGCACACAAACACATGAGGTATAATTCTGAAATACAAATCTGGTCTTATCATTTGCTCTTTTTGTTTCCCCAGAGGCAGAATCTAAGGCATGAGTCAAGTGCAAGTACTTAATCTGGGAGGTAAAAGAGCAGATATGAAAAATGAGACAGGGAAGAGAAGGCAGCCAATAAACAGTACATTATCAAACCAGTTGTTGCTGTAAGCACCTGGAGCTTCATCTTCCCGGAAAAAATTCTGGAAACCAGCGCAGAACATGCTCTTCAGAGTTACCTTACTGGAAAGACTAGGGAATTGGAGTATTTATAAACCAATTTTGATAGTCATTGGTAAGGGATGTTGATGATGATGATGGGGCAACAGTAGTGTTAATTCCCCAGAACACTGTGTCTGCTCCACAGTCAGACAAAGTAGCTTTAGTGGCCAGGGGAAAAGTCAGGCAAAGAAGTGTAGGTGCTGACACTTGGAAGTCAGGCTGACATGTAGCGGAATGATGAGAAGGAGAGTATATGGATAGGGTACCAACAGCATCTATAGTTCAAATAACCTCTGAGATGTCTCCCTATAAAAACCAGTCTTATTATTTTTTATGACACACTAAGCCTTTTATAGTCTAAACCAAACACCTCCATGTGACTGTACCCTTCATTCTATCCATGTGAATTTTCTATAGGCACACCCTCTTATATCTAAGTTTTATGGCAAGCTGTCTTTTCTTCCTAGAGGTCTTTTCATCTTTCTCTTCAAGAACAAGTTCAAATAGTGCTTTGTCTCTGAAGCTCCCTTCTTCCTCCAGGCAGAAGTGGTACTTGGAGTATCATTAGAGCTCAGTAAACGTGATGAATGGATTCTAAGTGAACATGCCTGTACTACTACTGTTGAACGCATTTGTTTGTATCTGTGTGTCTGTATCCATGATAGGGTATGAAATATCAAAGGACATGGGCCATGTCTTATCTGTCTTATCCCTTTCACCTAGAATACAGTGGGCGTCCAATAAATATTTGTTGAAATATTGAAATATCCCCATGTTAGAGAACATTGACTATTTCAATAATGAGTGTTTTGAATATTTCAGTATAGAAAACATTGAAAAATATCCCCTTAAAGAAAACTAGAAATAACATAAGAACCTCTGAGTTCTTGTCTTGTTTCTGTGTGCACAATTTCATGGCTGGTAGTTTTGTTGCTTCTTTTCCAAAAAGTAGGGTGAGGGGATAAAATGAACCTCAAATTCCCTTCAAATTCTAAAATGCTACACAAC
>NW_011477044.1:13294-16829 GCF_000754665.1 Bison bison bison | reverse complement strand
AGAGCAGCAGCTGTTCCTGCTACCATAGAACCCAGGCATCACCCTCTGTAGGGTTCTTACCTACTCAGCATTATGTTGCAGGAGCAGAGGAATTTAGGAACTCACCCTGAGCAACATGAATGTTGCGCTGCTCTTCTGCCTTCCACTCTTCATCTCTGTGTGTGGATGACAGGGAGGAGGAAGGGACGCATTCTTTCCAGTCTGATGGAGATCAGGATGTGTGAGGCTTACAGGCTAGCTGGCGGTGATTTCTCAGGGGTACACTTGTTTTCTCTGTCTAGCTGTTTGTCTTTGCCTTTTGCTACCCTCTTTATATTTTCTAGAGAGTCCTGTTTTTCTTGGTGTGTATTTGCCATAACAGATCCTTGCCTCTGAATTCAGAGGCCCTCATCACCTTCAGGAGGTATGGAGTTTTACTTGCAATTCAGAACCTGTTCAGTGGGTTTGAGACATAGGAAGACTAGGAGCTTCTTAAACCTTTGGGATAGTATTTTACTGATCTCCGTTTGCTTAGGACCTGACATAGGGCAAGAGACACAGGCACCTGCTTAAAGTACTGGCACCCTTAAAAATTCTGGCTGCTACTTTGGTAACTACCCCCTGAGATAGCATTGGCCAGATTCTGCTAGTTAACCTGGGATATCAGAGCAGGGAAAGGATAGGTGGCTTGGAACCCTCATCTCCTACTGTTTCATCACCTGTCCCATCTGATTTCTTTTTTCCCCTCCTCTCTAGCTCTGAGTGGATTGCCTGAATAGGGCGGAGGTCCAGGTGCAGAGTAGGGGGTGTAATATGACAAGCTTCTGCAATGTACACAGAGCCCCAGGGGACGTAGCTTTAGCGTAGGGGCCTGAATGACAAAGCCAAAGTCAGTTGCTGACTCCTTTAATCAGAAGATCCATAAATCGGGTTGATTTACAATATTTTGTCAGTTTCAGGTGTGTTAGTTACATAGCAAAGTGATTAGGTTACGCACACACATATATTCCTTTTTTCTATTATTTTCCATTTTAGTTTATTACAAGACATTGAATGTAATTCCCTGTGCTATACAGTAGGTCTTTGTTGGTTATCCATTTTACACATTGTAGTGTGTATATGTTAATGCCAAACTCCTAAATTATCTTTCGTCCCTCGCCTACCTCTTTCCCCTTTTGTAACCAGAAGTTTGTTTTCTAGGTCTGTGAGTGTTTCTGTTTTATAAATTTGTTCATTTTTGTCCCTACTTTTTAGATTTTAAGTTGCATGTGGGAAATCTTTAAATCTTTTAGGAAGGATGACTTTTTTCCGATAGGAATACCCACTGCTTTTTCCTTCCTTACTGCATATCTGCAGTTCTTTTTTTTAAGTTCTTTGATAATTTAAATCATAGATGAAACTCAAAATATATTATCCCAAATATGGAATTTTAGGATAAAGAGTTTTTGCACCATAAATACATTTTTATAACTTGTCTGTGCTGTGATTTATATTTTTTACATCCAGAATCATAGAAATCTAGATGCTGAACTCTTGAGCAGAACCCAGACAGCTTGTGTCTTAGGCATACTGCCCCTTGTTTCTAGATGAATGGATGGGTCCTCCGTGAGGCTGGGGACCATCCCAGTGTTCCCAGGGCCTCTTGGTGCTGGCATCAGAACTTCTCTCCTCATTTTCACATCAGTGTTTCTGAGAGCTTTGGACTTATGGACTAGTTTAAGAAAGAAATTTTAGGGGATAACAAAGGATTGCCAATTTTTAATTTGTCTCATGATGGAAATAAACTCCAACTATCATCTGTCAGCATAATTTCATAAAATAAAGAGCACCAAAAGTTTAATGACGACATAATCTCAAAATAAAGTACAGTCCTTTAAGTTACAGAAACCAGGCTTAATTCGCAGGGAGAACCCACTTTATTATTCTCATTTCTTTTTTTTTTTTTTTTTTTTTTGCTTTGGCCCAGTGAAAATATACAAGTTTCAGACCTGTGGGAACCCCTGAGCACCTCCATGGTGCTACTTAGAGAATGTGATTTGAAAATTGCCTCTGGGTTTGAATTGCTATTTTATCTGTCACTGTTCTCAGTAAAATAAAGTAGCAGAGGGAAAACAGTCTAAAATAACTGATTCTTAACTATGATTCATTATACCACAGTTCCTGGCTTGTTTAATTTGTGCTCAATAATCTGAAGTTGAGGGGGGTGTGAGGGTGGGGGGAGTATGTTTATACATGATTGTGTTTCAAATTTCAGGTAAGAGTCAGAAAGTGTCTGATACTAAGAAGCAGCTGATCAAGGAGCCTCCAATAGTTATCAGTGATGATGATGATTTGAAGAAACCTGCGGTGATAGATAATTCGTATGATCGGGACAAAATTGTCAAAATTGAGGAAAAGGATGAGATTGTTGTCCTCCAGCACAAGTTCTCTTCTGCAGCTGGTAATCAGAGTCTTCAGAAAAATCTCTGCCAGCTGCAAAATGATGATCCTAAAGATAAACCAGAGATTTTAGACGGAAAGTTGTCAACTAATGAAGATCCTGTACCTGTGGTGGAACAACCAAGGAAAAGGAAAAATAAAACCAAAAACATAACTGTGCCACCTGGTAAGCCAATCAAACCAAGTGTGTCTGTCCCACTGACTAAGCCTAGTGCAACAAGTGTGCCAGCCAGGCTCGCTGTTCCCTTTCCCCCAGATATGTCTGTCTTGTAGAGTCTGTCTTGCTTATTAACCCTCTGCCATGTTTCAGCAGCTCTCTAGTGGCCAAGGGTGGCAGCCATCACAGTGAAAAGGCTCTTTCTGAGGAGGGGGAGGGATGGCCTTGTTGTCCTCATGCTCCCAGGCCTAATTGCCACTTTGCTGTAGGAAGCTGTAAGTCTGAGCTTCTCCTCCCTCCCAGGTTCCCAAAGTTCCCAGACTTCATCAGTAGTAAGGGCACTTACATAACTGTGTTAAGTATCTTTATGAATCTGTCCCCCTAGTCGATGGTGAGCCTTCTTTCTTTTTTCTTAGCTGCACCGTACAGCATCCAGGGTCTTAGTTACCTGACCAGGGATCAAACCCATGCCCTCTGCAGTGGAAGCACAGTGTCTTAACCACTGGACCATCAGAGAAGTCCCGATAGTGAGCCTCTTGGTGAGAGGGTTCTCACTCATCTTTTAGTCTCTCCCAAAGTCTAGCCTGGTAGTTGGCATGTAATAGATGTTTAATAACTTTTAGATAAATCAATGAAGGGCAGGGCACTACCTCCTAAATACATGAATTTCTAGCTAGTTCAGTGTAGTCGCTCAGTTGTGTCTGACTCTTTGTGACCCCATGGACTGCAGCACGCCAGGCTTCCTGTCCATCACCAACTCCTGGAGCTTACCCCAAACTCATGTCCATCACGTCGGTGATGCGATCCAACCATCTCATCCTCTGTTGTCCCCTTCTCCTCCTGCCTTCAATCTTTCCCAGCATCAGGGTCTTTGGCAATGGTCAGATCTTCGCATCAGGTGGCCAAAGTATTGGAGCTTCAGCATCAGTCCTTCCAATGAATATTCAGGACTGATCTCCT
>NW_011477044.1:12383-12482 GCF_000754665.1 Bison bison bison | reverse complement strand
GTGTCCAGTTCTAACTGTTGCTTCTTGACCTGCATACAGATGTCTCAGAAGGCAGGTCAGGTTGTCTGGTATTCCCATCTCTTTCAGAATTTTCCAGTG
>NW_011477044.1:10359-11654 GCF_000754665.1 Bison bison bison | reverse complement strand
TTGCTTGTAGACTTTTGGATCGCAGCCATTCTGACTGGTATGCCATACCATTTCTTATACTGCTTGTGCCTCTGTTGTCCCCACAATCTACCCTATGGTATATTCATGTAGCTTCATAATAGTCCTCGGTGCCTAGGATAGAATCCTGCCCCACTTACTCTGCCTGCAGCTCTGTGACTCATGTAGGTAAAACCTTTCATGCCACCTAATAGAGTAGGATGCATGCTTCAGAGAGAAGCTTTTAGTTTATCCTTTTTAGTTTTTATCAACAGTAAAATGTTACTCGGGGCTTGTCTGTGGGGGCCTCTCCTGGGTTTACCTTCCTGTTAGTTGCCAGTTGGTACCAATTTTCAGGGTATGGATGAACTATTATCTTTTCAGCTGTTAAAGAACGGAAGAAGCGTAAGCCTTCAAAGAAGAAACCCAAGACAGTGAAATCTGAAAAACCCGAGCCTGGGTATGTACTGCTCACGGTCGGTGGCTCAGGAATTGACTGCACAGTTGTCACATGTGAAGCCATTCACTGGTCACGTGGGAGGGTCTTTGAGGGGGTGAAGAGGTCTGGTGGGCAGTGTGGGACAAGTTTTACATCCCTGAATTGGGAGGATAGACTCAGCAGCAGGAGGAAGGTGGGGAGAGGAGGAACCTCTGTGCCCCCTTCTTCCCTGTCCCTAGCAGAGCTGGTGTGGGCACTCCACACAGAACCCAGCAGTTCTGGGCAGACTGGAGCTTTTACCCCCACAGCAGCTCTGGCCTCTGAGATTTCCTTTGTCTTTAAACTCAGATTGTTTAAATGATGTGTAGCCAAACAAGATCAATTTTTTCAGTCTAGATACAGCCCTATGGCCACCAGTTTTCACAGAACTAAAAGGCAGTAGGAATGCTGAGAAGGCAGAATGAATGTGTTCCCATCCATTGAAATTGGGGGGAGGCAGTCAAGATTATCTTCCAGGGTTTCAGATGAACCCTTTAAAAAGTTTTTTTTTTAATTGAAGTTTAGTTGATTTACAATATCATCTCAGTTTCAGGTATACAGCATAGCAATTCAGTGTGTGTGTATTTTCAGATTCTTTCCCCTTAGATGTTATTACATAATATTGAGTATAGTCCCCTGAGTTGTATAGTAGATCCTTGTTGATTATTTATTTTATATGAACCCTTATTCTTACTACCTATATATTCTTGCTAATTTTTATATCTTAAATGTTAGGGTGAAAGGGATTGCTTGCAGTCCACTTATCGTTATTAAGCTATGTTACGTATATATTGATACTGGTATTATATTGTTATATATT
>NW_011477044.1:8304-10259 GCF_000754665.1 Bison bison bison | reverse complement strand
ATATATTATATTGATAGTGAAAACAGCAGTTTTAGAAAACAGTCATTTAGACCAAAGACATATTAATGCTCAAAGGGAGCAAAAAAAAATGCATTTCCTCACTTAGATTCCAAGAACTTCACTTTTTCTCTTAAAAATGTGATAGAGTGAACATACTTTTTTTTTTTAACTTGCATTCAGGAATAATGTATACTTCCATCTGAATTATGTTACAAAAGAAGGATTATATTTGAAGGACTGTATGTTTCTTTTTTTACCTGTATTTTAGGGCAATAAATGCATCTTAAGGGGAGAAGAAAAATGATATGTCAGGCGTGAGGGCAACAGAGAAACTGGACTTGAGTAGAGAGGCTCTCTGTTTCTGTGTTTCTCTTCAGTTTGGTGTAGCCTTTCTTAGATGGGCCCCCTTTTAGCAAAGCTTCTTGTCTGGATTCTTAGATCCATATTTAAGCTGCTTTGCTTCTAGGGACATGTGTCTTGGGGTAGGTCCCAGGTTGCTTTGCTAGAGAATGAGATGAATGAAGGAAGAAGCTGCTCCTTTGTGTCTTTGTCCTCTGCCTCATCCAAAGAAGGCTGGCCTGTATGGACTCTTCCCTGTTGCCTTGCTGCTTCCTGTTTTAGTCTGTAGGCTTCCTGTTCTCAGCATTGTTCCCATGGAGGCTGCTGGCTGGTCATGGTGTCTGATGTACCCGTCTGGGGTCTTGTTGGTTCCTCTGATGTGGAGATGCTCAGCCTGCAGTAGAGCGGCATCACCACTGAAGTGAAGGCTTGCTAAGCCACAAGCTGCTTGACATGAGCACAGATACATGCAGGGGTCATGCTCTCTGCTGAGGTCTGTAGAGGGTTTAGGTTTTTATCTGCCACCTTTTCTGATGCAAATTTGCTTTCAGAGCTAAACAATTGGAGGCAGAAATGTTAGTCACCCATATGAGGTTTTGGGGTGAGAGATTCTTACTTTAGCTGCCTTTGTCTTGTCTGGTAGTTTTCCCCCACCTGTAACCCGGGCACCTCTCATAGGGTTTTATTTTGTGACTTAAGGAGTAACAAGTGTCTTGGCAAAATCTCTGTTTCAGGAGTTCTGTTAAGTCAGAAACACTTCCCTATGTTTGCTAGTGGTTTATCTTTTCAGCTCTGTGGGCTGATCTTTTTGGATTTGTGGATTGTCCAAGCCAAGATTAAAATGCTTCAGTTTAAATAAATAGCTATTACAAGTGTGTGTTTTTATGGGCTCTGCACTATTCTTCTTCCTTTTTTTTTTTGCACTATTCTTTGTGCATTTGAATTATGCCTTGAAAGATGGGACAGCAAAAGTGGTCTAATGGAAAGACCACGAGATTTGGGTCGGTATATTCAGTGTCTCTGAACTTTGGGTAAGTCATTTAACTTCTGAACTTTTGTTTTGTCATGTGCTAAGTGGAAATGGAAAGAATAGTAGTGGCTTCTTTAGAGGATGATGTGACGATTAAATATGATGATGTAAAAAAGAAATTCTTGGCAATTGATGAAGCACTCCACAGAGGGTGGGTCTCTGGAGAAGTGGGGGTGTGACTATTCTAGGCCATGGACAAATACGTTTTGCCAAGGTATGAATGAACTATGCGAAATGTTAGTCCATGTCCTGGGAACATTTAAGTTGCTCGCTTTGGCCAGAGTGGAAATGGTAGCTGGAAATAGAGGTTGGAACCAGGTTGACCTGGGCCTTAAATGTTAGGCCACACAGAGAGGGACATCACTGGAACATGGCCTAGGAAAATTAATCTGAAGGTATATGTGTGTGGTTGGATTAGAAGAAAAAGAGCCTGTAGGTAAGGAACACAGTGGGATGTTGTAGTAGCAAGGCATAGAGAAGAGGACAGGAACTTGACCTAGGGTGATAACAACAGGGTAGAAAGGAGAGGCTGGCTGGAAAAGATGATGTGAAGCAGACAGTGATCTGTCTTTGTGCCTAGTTGAAT
>NW_011477044.1:6703-8204 GCF_000754665.1 Bison bison bison | reverse complement strand
AGTTGAATATGGGGTGAAGGAGAAAATGGATTTTAAAATGTCTCGGGTTTTCAGCCTATTGTAACAAAAGTTGGACAATTAAACACATTTAGCTGGAGACATACTCAGGTTAGTTGGTTGGAAATTTGCACTGGGCACTTGTAAATTCAAAACTAGATCTTAGGAGAGAGGTGGAGACTGCAGGTCCAGGTATGGGATCGCTCCTTTTGGGGTTGGAACCATGGGCTTCACATCTCTGACAGTGTGCGGGGAGTGAAGGCAAAAAGGCTATGAATGGAACCTTATAGGAGATGCCCTCGTAGCAGGAGCTGGAAGGAAGAGAGACCAGCGAGTCTTCTAAGTCTCTCTTGATGTGACCTGTATATATGCATTTCTTCTATTGATTTCTTTTGCTCAATAAAACTCAGCTGAATTTACTTTTGCAGGAATTCTCAGTGCAAAATACCTGGATGTTTCTTTCATGGCCTTGAAAACTTAAAGGAGTATTCTGGAAGGAATTACAAACGCAATAAGGATGAACTGATTCAGAAAATCTATGCTCTGCTTAACAGATCTGTCTTTGATCAAAAGGTAGAGTCAATGAATAAGCACCTATTGAACACTTGCTGTATGCCCAACTCTCTTGGGTGCTAGGAGATGTGCAGATGTACTAACTGTATATTTCCTGCCCTTGAGAAGTGTGAGTTTAGATGGGGAGGGGAGATGAGACATGCATATGTGAAAGAAACGGAATGTTTTGTGGGTTATAGTATGTGGTCCAGACTGTTCCTACCACAGGCGATCAGCAGAGGGAGAAATCACTGAGAGCCTGAGCAGTTGGGCAATAGGATTGCCTGGAGGAACTGAGACTTGTTTTGGGTCTTGAAGGATGGTAAGGGGAGAGAACAGCAGTGGTTGGGGAGATGATAAGTGTTGAGGCTTGACTATCTGGAAGAGAGGGGTTGTGTTAAGGATACTAGGAAAGAGCTATAGCAGCTTGGGTGTTACTGAACTCTCTGTTTGCTCATCTGTAAAGCAGGGGCAGTAGTAGTATACCTCCTGCCTACTGCACAGAATTACTGTTAGGCCTGGTAAGTGAATCCCCCTGAAGTACCTAGAACAAGGCCTATGATATGGTGAGCAATACATGTTAGCTGGTGTAGGCCTGGTTAATAGGGGGTCTTGGGAATCAGGTTGGAGGAACTTAAATTGAAATCAGTAGGCACCACTGCTCAGGAATATGATATACCATGGAGTGGCTGCTGAAAGAAATGGTTTTGTCAGTAGCATGGGGGTGTGGACTGGATAGGAGAGAGTCTGGAGGCAGAGAGACCTGTGGTCATTAGGTTTTTCAGACTTTATTGTCTCTGGTGACAAAACTTTCTGCATGGAAAGTTCTTAGATCTTTCTAAAGGTTCCCCAACCTTTGGAGCCCTTCCTGATGACACTGATATTACATCAGATGACTCTGATGAGTGGAACCTTAAGTGTTCTGAGTTGCACGGTCTCTGTCTCCTAGCCC
>NW_011477044.1:4034-6401 GCF_000754665.1 Bison bison bison | reverse complement strand
TTGTTTGCTTTTTGTTCTCAGTTGCCGGAGAAAATCGACATTGTCTGGAATAATAAGATGCTGAGAACTGCTGGCTTATGCACCACTGGCAAGCTTCGATACCCTAAGAGAGAGCGTTTTGCTAAGATTCAGATTTCTCTGAAAGTCTGTGACTCTGCAGGTGACGGTGGGAGTAGGGTAGCTCCTCCACCGTGCTTCCTTCCCACACCTGAAGGGTTACTCTTGGGTGCTGGTGTTCTCTGGCTGCCCGTATCACAGCTTTCCCTATCACTCCTGGGTGGACAGGTCTACTGTGTGTTGCTTGGAGGACATTATTATTGGATGTCTCACCACCACTGAGAGTCTAGTTTGTCCATATTTCTGCCGGGCCTAACTTAATTTCTGCAGCTCCCCATTGCAGGCGGCAGCATCTCCATTCTCCCAATAACAAGTTCAAGGGTCCCTATATCTAGCCTATCACTGGATGTTCATAATGACTCTCCTATTATCATTCCTTCTCTGTCTTTGCCTTTGCCCAGCTATGGACCCCTATCACCTCATTTTTCTCCCTGCTCCGTGCGATTTCCTGATAGGAAACCTCAGGCTTGCCAATACCTGGAGTATGGCTTACGAGGCCTTTGTACTTTGCCCTCCTCCATTGGCTAGTCTTGTCTCTCACTATTCCACCTGTGCTTTAGCCAGACTTTCTTCATGCTGGCTTTGAAAATAGACTGCACACTTTCCTGACCCCAACCTTGGCTCACTTTTCCCACCACATCTAGAAAGGCCTTGATAATTTTGCCAGTCCAGCCAATTGTTAATTGCCCAGCTTTTCCATGGAGCTTCTCCTGACTAAACCCTACTGATGTTCTTGGAGGGTGGCAACTGGGTCTCAGCTGGATGTATTTGTAGCAGTGTCCCATAAAAAGAGCACACTGGAGCTTTTCTGAATGCACTTGCTCACCTGAGGCTCTCTGCCATTAACAAAATTGGGTTGAAGTAGGTTGAAATTTCACTTTCAGAATCCTGGGGAGATAACACTTCTTCCTGCCCACATATGCTTGTGGGTCTGGTCGGGTGGAGAGTCTAGGGGTGGTTGGGTAACAGACCAGGGGTAATTGGTTTAAGGCTCAGGATTTCTTTCCATTCCTCTCCTAAGACCGACTCCGAGACACTTTGACCCATGAGTTATGCCATGCAGCCTCCTGGCTGCTCGATGGCATCCGTGATTCTCATGGTGACATGTGGAGATATTATGCCCGAAAATCGAATATGGTGCACCCGGAGTTGCCCAAGGTCACCCGTTGCCATAACTACAAGATTAACTACAAGATTCATTACGAGTGTACTCAGTGCAAATACAGGTAAGACCCTTCTCCTTAGACTTTTCCAATTATGTTTTTACTGTGGCCTCCACATGGCTCTTCAGGAAGTACATAGCTATCTGACTTGAGGAGTAAAACTTCTCTACACCTTTCTGTGTCTTCTTTCTCCATTCTCTTCTGCTTTGAGCTGGCCTGACCATATTCCCTTCCTGGTGTCCCACTTTCTGAGATCCCACAGAAAACGTCTGGCTTTGGACCCAAGGCCAGCAGCTCTGAGAAGATGTGGAGGTACAGTAACTGATTCCTTTGCTGTGTGGTGTCTCTTTTCTCCTTAGGGTCGGGCGCTATAGCAAATCATTGGATACCTCCCGCCTCATCTGTGCCAGGTGCAAGGGCTCTCTGGTCATGTTGCCACTAACTCGGAAAGATGGAACCCCCATTAAGCCCCACGTGAGGCCATTTGCCAAATTTGTACAGGAGAATTACAGAAAAGTCAAGAGGGAGACAGAAGGGATAACTCATGGGGATGTGATGAGAAAGCTCAGCAAGGATTTTTTTGCCAAAAAACAAAGTCAGGGTATTTGAGGTTATCTGAGAATGTATTTGTGTAAGATGAGTCATCTTTGGCTTCATCTATTAGTAAGGAGTTTTAAGAAGATATATTTGATGCTGTGAAACTATGAATATTAGAATTTAAATTGTTTGAAAAACGCTTCCTGTTGTTAATGATGATTGTGCTTCACCAAGGGTTCTGTTGCTAACCATTTTGTGCTGATACTCAAGAGCCCTTTGGATCTACCTTGGGTCTTATATACTATTCTTAACATGTAGAACAAAATGTAAACTTGTAGAACGAAACGCAAAACATGTAGAACGAAATGCAAAAGAGAAATAAGTTTTTGAGAGTGGCAGGTTGAGAGAAGGAGAGACGTGCTGCAAAGAGAACATGTTTTAAAGTCAGTATTTCAAAACCAAGGCTTCTGTCTGATGGAGCCTGTCACACCTACATAGAAATAGGAGAACGTGCTTCCCGAGTTGAGTTGTTGTTGACATTGTGTGAAGT
>NW_011477044.1:3196-3934 GCF_000754665.1 Bison bison bison | reverse complement strand
GCATCTGAAGCAATGTATTTGTTCGTAAAATAAAGAAGCCACCTAAGCAATGTAATTGTTCATGGAATAAAAATAAAATGTTTTTTGCTGTTTACTTGTTAGCAAAGTCTGTTCGTTGACAACCCATGTCCAGAGCGGAACAAACCCTTGGGTCTTTTGTCCAAGACCCCTGATTTCATAAGCTTTCCAGGATGTGTCTGGAAGAACAGCCTCCACTTCGGGTTTCTCTTGGATTTTTGTGACTGCCCCTAAGCACTTAAACAACCTCCCCACTTTGGGGAGGTGTCTGGAATATAGACTGAAATCAATGTTGTACTTTTTTGTTATTTCTGCCAAAACATTACCAGGAGGTTAGTGACTTAACACAAATGTATTATCTTCCATCTCAAGAGGTCAGAAGCCTGGTGTAGACCTCAGACCTCAAGGTGTGGGCAGGGCTGCGTTCCCCTCTAGAGGCCCTGGGGGAATCAGTTTCCTTGTCTTCCCTGCGTCCACGGGCTACTTGCATTCCTTGGTTTATGGCCCTCTTCCTCTGTCTTGAAAGCCAGCAACATCTCTTTCTCCGACTCTCTCTCCTGCCTCCCTCTTTCCCTTTTAAGGACCCTTGTGATAATATTGGGCTCACCCAGATAATCCAGGAAAATCTCGATTTCCTTTTGCCAAATAAGGTAACATACTAACACATTCACAAGTTCTAGGGATTAGAGTGTGGACATTTGGGAACTTCTTATTCGGCCT
>NW_011477044.1:0-639 GCF_000754665.1 Bison bison bison | reverse complement strand
TAGAAGTTGATGTTGAAGAGTGCACCCGCCACTTTGCAGAGGCCAGAGCCAAAGACCCACTGGATGGCTGCATCCACTGCCCAGAGAGGGAGTGTCAGCACCAGCAGTGCATCGGCCACAGCCAAGTGCAGCAGAAAGGTGTCGGTGCTGCTCAGGGCCGCCCTCTGGCTCAGCAGCACGACTGCCACGATGCCATTACCCAGAAGCCCCAGCACAAAGAGGAGGCTGTAGAGGACGGGCAGGAAGGTGCGGTCGAAGTTGAGGCTGAAGTCCTGTGGGCAGGGTGGGGAAGTACAGCAGAAGTAGGTCTCATTTTCTCCGTAGTCATAGGAAGAGTTTTCCAGGAGGTAGGCAAAATCGGAGGCTTGGAACTCTTGGCGTTCACTCATCTGTGGAGGGAGGGCATAGAGCGTGTGAAGGCCTTGGAAGTTACTCTTTTGAGTAGGAATTTGGGATGAACAGATACACGCTACTGTATATAAAACATATATAACAAGGGCCTACCACACAGCACAGGGAACTAAGTAGCTTGTAGCTTATCTATAATGGAAAAGAATCTGAAAAAGAATACATATTTATGTCTGCATAGCTGAATCACTTTGCTGTATACCTGAAACCTTGTAAATCAACTATACCTCA
>NW_011477043.1:173209-182958 GCF_000754665.1 Bison bison bison | reverse complement strand
ACATCCCCATAGACGGCAGCCCACCAGGCTCTCCTGTGCCTGGGATTCTCCAGGCAAGAACACTGGAGTGGGTTGCCATTTCCTTCTCCAGTGCATGAAAGTGAAAAGTGAAAGTGAAGTCACTCAGTCGTGTCCAACTCTTAGCGACCCCATGGACTATAGCCTACCAGGCCCCTCCGTCCATGGGATTTCCCAGGCAAGAGTACTGGAGTGGGGTGCCATTGCCTTCTCCAAAATTTATGCTTAAGTATTTTATTATTTTTGATGCTATTGAAGGAATTAATTTTTTGGATTGTCCATGGCTAATGTATAAGAATACAACTGATTTTTGTATGTTGATGGCATATTCTACAACCTCGCTCAGCTTTCTATTTACCTTGATAGATGTTTTTGTGGATTCCTGAGGTTTTCTGTATATAAGATCATGTCATACACGAATGGAGATAGTTTTACTTCTTCTTTTACAGTCTGGATGCCTTTTATCTTTTTCTGGCCTGATTGCCCTGGCTAGAACCTCTAGGATGATGTGCAGTGAAGGTGATGCCCTTGCTTTGTTGCTGATCCAGGGGGAAAGCATTCAGTCTTCACCACTGAGCACGATGATGGCCGTGTTTGCCTCAGACACGTCCTCAGGTGTGTCCCAGCTCGTTAAGTGAGTTCATCATGGAAGAGAACTGGACTTTATGTTCATTTTAAAATCTCCGTTATCTCTTTCGTCCATACTGGATACTTTTCATTGCTCTAATATCAGGTTAACTCACGTATTCTCACATCATGTCCATTCTCCTACTGAGCACGTGCAGTGAGTTTTTTATTTTGCAGATTTTTCTTTCGGCTCTAATATTTTCATCTAGTTCTTCTTTATATCTTCTATTTCTTTGTCTAGGTTTATATTCTTTCCTTTCACTTCAGTAGTGTTCCTCTTTTCTTCTTGAGTTATTTTTTGCAATACTTGCTTTGAAGTTTTAATCAGACAGTTATGACATCTTGGAATCTTCATAATCTGTCAGTGGTCTCTTCCTAGGCAAGCTGAAATTTTCCTGGTTCTTTGTATGCCAAGTAATTCTGGATTGTATGCTGGACGTTTAGAATACTATGTTATGAAACTCTGGGTCTTGCTTAAATCCTGTACAGAATGTTGATAATTTTTGTTATAGCAGGCAACGGGTGCAGCTGGGTCCAGCTCACAAGAATCTGCCAGCTTTCTGTAGGTCACGGTTTTAACATCAGTTCTGTTTTCAGTCTTTGCAGTGATTCACCCTGTGTGTGCACCGCCCAGTGGCCAGTCCGGGACCTGAGAGGCAGTCAATTAGTCAGTTCAGTAGCTTAGTCGTGTCCAACTTTGGGACCCCATGGACTGCAGCACGCAAGGCTTCCCTGTCCATCACCAACTCCTGCAGTTTGCTCAAACTCATGTCCATTGAGTCGGTGATAACATCCAGCCAGCTCATCTTCTGTCATCCCCTTCTCCTCCTGCCTTCAGTCTTTCCCAGCATCAGGGTCTTTTCCAATGAATCAGTTCTTTGCATCAGGCGGCCAAAGTATTGGAGCTTCAGCTTCAACATCAGTCCTTCCAATGAATATTCAGGACTGATTTCCTTTAGGATGGACTGGTTTGATCTCCTTGCAGTCCAAGGGACTCTCAAGAGTCTTCTCCAACACCACAGTTCACAAGCTTCAATTCTTCAGTGCTCAGCCTTCTTTATGGTCCAACTCTTACATCCATACATACTGGAAAAACCACAGTTTTGACTATAAAGATCTTTGTCGTCAAAGTGACAGGTCTACTTTTGAATATGCTAAGTTTGTCATAGCTTTCCTTTCAAGGAGCAAGTGTCTTTTAATTTCATGGCTGTGGTCACTGTCCATAGTGATTTTGGAGCCCAAGAAAATAAAGTCTGTCACTGTTTCTGTTGTTTCCCTATCCATTTGCCATGAAGTGATGGGACCGGATGCCATGATCTTTGCTTTTCGAGTGTTGAGTTTTGAGCCAGCTTTTTCATTGTCCATCCCATCCACCTACTACTTGAGGTAGATCGGCTCCACATACATGCAGTCTAGGGACGAGCCGGGGGTTCAGAAACAGTGTTATGGTGTCAGGATCGAAGTTCCTTCCTCTTCGTGATGCCTCTGGGCTTTCCTGGTTCCCTTAGGTCCCAGGCACGCAGCAACCCTTGGAGCTTTCTAATTTCGTTGTGAGCCCTTGTTTGTAGCTGTCTGCACCTAAAACAACCTCAGTTGTCGTGAGAAGCTGATTTGTAATTCCCTGGTCTGGGAAACAGAAGCCCGTCAGGTATTCAAACAGAAGGAGTTGAAGGCAAGGTGCTGGTCACAGTGTTGGAAGGGTTATAGGAGCTGGGGAGAAGGGGGTGATGCCTGGGATCAGAGGCTGGACTGAGCCCCGAGTCCCTGCCTGCAGTGGAGATGCCGTCACAGCCAGCTCTGGTCCGCCAAAGAAGTGCTGCCTGACGTGTGCAAACCGCTGCTGAGGCTGTCGCTGCCGTCACCTCAGGTGCCCAGAGACACTGGGTGGAACCGGAAGAGCACAGAGTTGCTTCTCCACCTGCCCCTCCCCTCTCCACACGCCCCACTGCTGGGGCCTGCCTGGAGGCCTCCTGGCTTGGGGACCTGAGACATGTCCCTGTCACACACAGCAGGAGTGAGACTGGGAGCAAAACAGCAAGTGCCCAGCACAGTGGTAACATACTATCAAAATACTCCATTTCCTAGCTTCCACAAGTTTTGGAGCAACAAACCCGCGTGCCACAGCTATTGAGCCTGTGCTCTAGAGCCCAGTTTGGGCAACTACTGAGCCCACGTGACATGACTACTGAAACCGTCACACCCTAGAACCCATGCTCTGCACCAAGAGAAGCCACCACGATGAGAAGCCTGTGCACCACAGCTAGAGAGTAGCCCCTGCTCTCTGCAACTAGAGAAAAGCCTGCACAACAATAAGGACCCAGCACAGACAAAAATAAATAAATTTTAAAAGGGTACAGGCTATTTGTCTATATCTTCTTTCTTTCCTTTCCTCTTCTTTCTGCTTTCTGCCTGGAATCGGAATGTGATAGCTGGAGCTCCAGCAGTCATTTTGGGCCAGGGGGAGATTTGACGATGTAAGTCATTCTCTAAGGATAGCAAAACAAAAGATGGTGCTTGGGTCCCTGATGGTGACCATGGAGCTGCCTACTGCCCCTGATTTTTCTTCCTTCTGGACTTTCTTTTGGGATAGATGAAACCTCTCTCTTGTTGAGCTATTGACATGGGTTTCTCTCTTATGCAGCTAAGCAAAATCTAATTGGTGTCTTGACTTTCATTATCAAGTAAAAAACTGAGACACAACTTCCCTGTCTATAAAATGGAGGTGGTGTATGTCCGCTTAGCTCTTTTATTGGGAAGACTGCCTTGCTGGCGGCCAGCCATGCTTGGCTCCTGGCTTATGAATGCCAGGTCCTCTGGGAAGGGGAGGGGTGTGCATGCAGGAAAGCTGGCTATTTTCTGCTTGGGAATCAAAACTTGAGACTTTCTGTGTGGCTCTCACAGGGAGAATGTGAATTAATGATTGGGGTTTGGGGGGGCAGCTTGGAGCCTTGTATGGGGCACGGTGCTGTTAAGATATGAAGCCTGTGCCCAGAGTTTAGTGGGGAGCCTCGTGTGAGCAGGTGATTGCCTAGCAGTGACAGGGCAGGGGCGGGTGCCTGGGATTGTTGGCCAACGTCCTCTAGGTTGAGGAAGGGTCTGTGATTTCCGGGAGGTGAGACCTGAAGAAGGTCACAGCCAGCCTGAACAGTGGAACCTGGAATGGACTGGCAGAGGGCCTGGCATGTGCAAAGACTTGAGGATAAGAGGAAAAAGTTCCAAAACATGCAAATTAGGGAGTGAGCTCCCTTATACGTGAGTGAGTTCCCCACACTTGGAGGCATTCAAGTGAAAGCTGATGTCCAAGGAGAAGCGAGTGGGAGGAGCCACAGGTGCTCTGAGGATTCGGGGGTGGTGGGAGGATGGGGCTGCCCTGGATGGGAGGGACTCAGGGGAGCCTCTGGGGGAGCCTCAGTGGTGGCCACTGGGAAGGAGCCATGCAGGGGAGGTGGGAGGATGAGGGTCAGGGCTCAGCTGAGAAGTGCCATCTATCAAGTCCACTCCCGGCAGGGCCCAAGCAGGCTGGAAGTGAGCAGAGGCAGACTTCTGGGGGTCTTCACTCCTAGAGGTTGAGTGGTCTCCAGGAAACACAAAGGACGAGATCTATCTGGCCTGCAGGGAACCGGATCTGTCAAGCTGGGGTGCCTTCTACCTCCAAGTGATGCACAGAGAGGTGCCCAAGTGGCCAGTGAAGTCTGGGGCTGCTCGTCGGCAAACCTGCGGCTGGTGGAGGGGTCCCTGGCCCTGCAGCCCCTCCAGCTGCACCAGCCTTTCTGCTCTTAGTGCCTGAGGGTGGGAGACACGGTGGGTCTGCTCTCTGCCCAGGGCCCAGCCGTGGCCAGCCTGGGGGCAGTGCCTGGCCGCAAGTGAGACCCCGAGACTCACCAGTAACTCGCCCGAGGCCTCCACTCTCCCCATTGCCCCCAGGGGATCTGCTTTCTGGGGCTTGAAAGGGGACGAGTCCCTTCTTCCAGGCTGTTGGTGAAGATTGAGTGAGAAGTACATGTAAGGAAAAGACCCTCAGGCCCCTGTGTCCTGCCCATAAAACGAAGACGGGATTGTTTTATGGGCCAAAGCCAAGGGCACACCGTAACATCCAAAACCGCAGGACTGGGACCTGGCCCAGATTCCAGGGCAGCTGGGCTGGAGTGAGCCCCAGGGAGCCAGGCCAGGCTGCCACCTCAGCTGTCCAGTGGGGCCAAGCCTCCAGACCAGCTGTTTCCTGCATTAGCCACCCCTTCCAGGAGGGCCTCCGGCCCTTGAAAAATGGGAGAGGAGGGGTTCTGGGAGCCTTCCAGGCCATCAATGTGGTCTCAGGGGTGCAGGTGGCCCACAGTGAGGATCTTGGACCATGTTCTCCTCAGCCGGGGCCCAGGGCCCAGGTTCCTGCAATTACACTGCCTTCTGACCTCCTGGCCCTGACCTCCCTGCCTGCCCAAGCCAGGTCGGCACTGGAGGCAGCTGCGTGGAGTCAGGGCAGCAGCCAGTGCTGCAGGGCCGGGCTAAAGATGAGCACTGACCACAGCCCTGCTGATCGTGCCTAAGTGGCTGAGAACTTGGGGAGGCCCCTCCGGGGGCTGTGATCCCTGCCTAGTGCTTGGGGTGAGGACGAGGCTGCATGCGGGAGTGGTGGGTGAGGAAGGCAGAGTCCTGAGGTGGCCCCAAGATTCCACCCCTGGTGTGCATGCCAAGATCATCAACTCCCCTGGAATGTGGGCCGGGCCCATGTCTGTTGGGATTTCACTCCTGACTTCAAGAAATGGAGTGCACCCAGCTGGGCTTGACTTCATCAAGGCTCCTCCTGAAGAGAGGGCTTCTACGGGAGGGATGCTCTGTGTAACGGGCTCTGGAGGTAGAGGACCACGTGGCCAGGATGGAGAGTGAGCCCTCTGGTCCACAGCCCTGTGAGCTCAGAAGAGGACCCTGTGTTCTAGGGGGGACCACATTCTGGCTGCATGAGACTCTGAGCCCAGGACCCAGCCAAGCCCTGCCTGGACTTCTCATCACTGAGATGGAGATGATGAGGATACGAGCTGTGGTTTTCCCAGTAGTCATGCGTGGATGTGAGAGTTGGACCACAAAGAAAGCTGAGTGTCAAAGAATTGATGATTTCAAACTGGGTTGCTGGAGAAGACCCGAGAGTCCCTTGGACTGCAAGGAGATCAAACCAGTCAATCCTAAAGGAAATCAGTCCTGAATATTCATGGAAAGGACTGATGCTGAAGCTTTGGCCACCTGATGCAAAGAGCTGACTCATTGGCAAAGACCCTGATGTTGGGAAAGATTGAAGGCAAGAGGAGAGGGGGATGACAGAGGATAAGCTGGTTGGATGGCATCACTGACTGAATGAACATGAGTTTGAGCAAGCTCTGGGAGATGGTGAAGGACAGGGAAGCCTGGCGTGCTGCAGTCCATGGGGTCACAAAGAGTCAGACACGACTTAGCACCAGCAACAATTTCTTAGGCAGTGCAGGCAACAAGCATGTAACTAAGCAGGGCCTGGAAGCCCCTGTTTACATGAAGTCCCACTCACCCCTCCTCGCAGGAGTCACCCCAGGGACCGGCTCATTTCCAGGCCACCCCAACCCCCACCTAGCCCGAGCTCTGTGGACTGAGTTTTCAGAACTGCCCAATTCTTGGAGCACTTCCCTCCCCGACCCCTACCCCTCGCCTCCCACCCCCAGGGCAGGCCTGCACTGGGAGGGGGCTGCTGGGAGAAACAGCCTTGGGCAGGGGCGTCTGGCCACCCATCACCTGGGCTGCAGAGGAAGCGACCTCAAGCTGTGCTTCAACGCAGGCGATAAAAGAACGGATGCATATTCTCCCGAGGCTTCTCTGTGGGTGATTTTGTAAAGAGTTGTTTTGAAAAGAACATTTTTGGTTTTGTTTTTAAATAGAAGTTTAAAAAAATAAGACGTTAAATGAAATGTATAGGAGATTAGAAAGGATTTTAAAAACCAGACCGTGTCCAGTTCCTAGAGAAATCAACGTGAAAAACTTCCAGTGAACCTCAAACGTCAGTGTTTTCTGGATTCAGACGAATCACCGCCCCCACGCACCTCCGCCTGCACCTACGCACACGGGCCTCGGGTCACAGTGAGATCCTGCCATAGTGTGTGATACGCGACCCCGCATCTTCTCTTCCTGCGAACGCAGAGAGAAGCCTGGACAGACTCCCAGAGCCCTAAGTGTCAGCCCGCACTGTGGTTTTCCGGCTTCCGGCCTCCGCTTATGTGGGAAGGAGCATCTCCAGGTCCGTGTGGTGAACGGCCCGGGACCTCTGCGTGTCTGCACCTCCGAAGCCACACCACTGTCTCCTGGCACTAAAAGCCTGGATTTCTGTGCCAAGGACAAAGCCTCTTTATAACCTCCGGTGGCACAGTTTCCCCATCCCTCTGGGAAGCGATTTTCCCAACCAGTGATGAGGAAGCAGTCTTTCCTTTTCCTTGTGTAAGTTTGTTCAGGAGGAAGTTGGGACAATGTTGCCTTGAGTTACTTTACTGGCGTTTGTGTTTGCATCTCCTCTCTCTCACTCCACTTTGTTTGCTGCCAGATTTTCTGAGTATTTTTCATCTCTTTGAAGCTTTCTGAGCATGCCTCCTCACTAGGCTGGCTTTCAGGGTCAGAGGGCGAGAGCGATGGGAGCACTTTGCTGCTGGGTGGAGTCCGGGCATCCCTTCTCCTCACCGCAGGGCGGGGATGGCCACTGCGTTCTGTGAAGAGGCAGAAAGCGGGTTCCAGAAAAGAACTTCAAGTCTCCAGAAGGTTTTCAGAGAGTCAGGCCGTCTTGATGCATGTAGAGAGAAACGACGTGTCCCAGAGCCAGTACGATGGAAAGGAAGCCAGGAGGGTGTGTGTGGGAGGGGGTCCTGCTGGCCTCAGTTCCCTCATCTGTGAAATGGGACTCATGACTTTCTTTCTCCACCAGCTCTCAGGCCCTTTCTTCTCACCAGCCAGGTAGGGTCACTTCTCACCAGCTTGGGTGCTCCCCTGTGCCCCTCCAACCCACCTTCGGCACCACAACTGAAGGAGCCCTTTAAAGCAAGACCCCTCCCAACTCTGGATATCAAGCCCGATTTCTGACAAGCTATGGGCTTCTCTGGTGGCTGAGAGGGTAAAGTGTCTGCCTGCAATGAGGGAGACACAGGTTCGATCCCTGAGTTGGGAAGATCCCCTGGAGGAAGAAATGGCAGTCCAGTCCAGTATTCTTGCCTGGAGAATCCCAGGGACGGAGGAGCCTGGTGGGCTACAGCCCACGGGGTCGCAAAGAGTCGGACATGACTGAGCGACCTCACGTTCACTTTATGGTGCCTCTCGGACAGTTTCTTGTGGGCACGCTCTGCCCTTCACTGAGAACACGCCTACGTCTTCACCTGGCTAAGCCCTGACCCAGATGCCCCTCCTTCTAAGGACTAGCCCTGATGCCCCGTCCGCTCCTCTCCAGCCGGCGCCTTACTGCATGGTTGGGATCTGTCTCTGCCCCTCCTGGAGGGAAGTCGGCAGCCACGGTTCTGTGATGTGTTGGTGTAGACCCTGAGGTCAACACTGCTGTGTAGACGCTGGGGCCCTGAGGGTGCCTGGCCCAGAGCGGGCTAAGTGGGTGGTTAGTCAGTGTGAGTGTGGATGGACGAGACCTTCCCGGAATTACTAGCTCAGCACAGAGTTTGGCTTGGTTTTGTTTTTTTTTTTTTGACCGAAAGGCAAACAGGCTGCTCATGTCGAGGAAGCGTGTCCTGGGGTATGTGATCAGCTTGTGCACAATCCTCTGACTGGTTGATGAAGATGTACCTCGGGAATCTCAGGCATCACCTTCGGGTTCCAAACAGTCTGGGGTCTGCCGGCTGGCGGGCAGCCTGCAGTTCACTTCTTTCCCCTGGAGGGGTTTCAGCGTCTGCAGAACAGCTCAAGGATGCAGCTCAGGATGTTACCTGTGGCCCTTACGGAGGAACGAAAGGACCTTTGCTTTCACAGCTAAACTTTTTTTCTTTGTCTTGCTTGACTCTGCCCCTTTGTTGCCGTGTCGTCTCACCATTTGGTTGAGCTTGCTGTTTGGAACTCGAGAAAAGCTGCGGCGGCTAAAGGTTTTCTACAAACAGGAACGGGGGGGGGACTCTCTTCTTGGGAAGGCCTCCTGGGATCCTGACCGGCTGCAGCTCCGAGCCCAGCACCCACTCCACAGCTCAGGCTGCCGTGCGGGTCGGGACCCTGAAGCTCCCTGAGAAGGCAGACACCGCACTGGGACCCCGTGTTAGAAAGTGGGCGGGGAGGGCTCACGGGCGCTCTGCGTCAGCCGCCACTGAGGCAGGCACGTTTCGATGGGCGGATGGGAGGAAAAAGATATCACTGGAGCTCAGAGACGGATGGAGTGGTGCCACAGGGCACCTGGGAATATGGCCCACCCCTTAATGGGGCAATTAAGACAAATTAAGAGACCTGAGCTTCTCCCAGTTTGCTGTGGGTACTGGGGCCCCACCCAGAGCTCTGGGCCTGGCAGGTGCCACACACACATTTGAGGGCAGCAGTGTCTCCTGGAACCCCTCGCCTCCTAGAATGGAGGGAAAACCAAGTGCAAACCTCAGCCTCGAGGGGCTGGTCAGGGAGACAGTTGGGCCAACAAAGACAGTGCCTTGACTGTTCTGACTTGGATGAGGTGCGTGTAACCTCTCATCATTGGCTAAACTTGGTGTCTGTCGTGATGGTCAGTGTTATGTGTTGTCTTGGCAAGGATATGGATTCTAGCTGTTCAGTTCAGTTCAGATCAGTCACTCAGTCATATCCAACTCTTTGCAACCCCATGAATCGCAGTACGCCAGGCCTCCCTGTCCATCACCAACTCCCGGAGTTCACCCAAACTCATGTGCATCGAGTCAGTGATGCCACCCAGCCATCTCATCCTCTGTCATCCCCTTCTCCTCCTGCCCCCAATCCCTCCCAAAATCAGGGTCTTTTCAAATGAGTCAGCTCTTCGCATGAAGTGGCCAAAGTACTGGAGTTTCAGCTTTAGCATCATTCCTTCCAAAGAACACCCAGGACTGATCTCCTTTAGAATGGACTGGTTGGATCTCCTTGCAGCCCAAGGGACTCTCAAGAGTCTTCTCCCTGTCGTG
>NW_011477043.1:172992-173109 GCF_000754665.1 Bison bison bison | reverse complement strand
GGACCTTTGTTGACAAAGTAATGTCTCTGCTCTTCAATATGCTATCTAGGTTGGTCGTAACTGTCCTTCCAAGGAGTAAATGTCTTTTAATTTCATGGCTTCAATCACCATCTGCAG
>NW_011477043.1:167905-171988 GCF_000754665.1 Bison bison bison | reverse complement strand
CCTGGGATTCCATCACCTCCACTAGCTTTGTTCGTAGTGATGCTTTCTAAGGCCCACTTGACCTCACATTCCAGGATGTCTGGCTCTAGGTCAGTGATCACACCATCGTGATTATCTGGGTTGTGAAGATCTTTTTTGTACAGTTCTTCTGTGTATTCTTGCCACCTCTTCTTAATATCTTCTGCTTCTGTTAGGTCCATACCATTTCTGTCCTTTATCGAGCCCATCTTTGCACGAAATGTTCCTTTGGTATCTCTAATTTTCTTAAAGCGATCTCTAGTCTTTCCCATTCTATTGCTTTCCTCTATTTCTTTGCATTGATCGCTGAGGAAGGCTCTCTTATCTCTCCTTGCTATTCTTTGGAACTCTGCATTCAGATGCTTATACCTTTCCTTTCCTCCTTTGCTTTTCACTTCTATTCTTTTCACAGCTATTTGTAAGGCCTCCCCAGACAGCCATTTTGCTTTTTTGCATTTCTTTTCCATGGGGATGGTCTTGATCCCTGTCTCCTGTACAATGTCACGAACCTCAGTCCATGGTTCATCAGGCACTCTATCTATCAAATCTAGGCCCTTAAATCTATTTCTCAGTTCCACTGTATAATCATAAGGGATCTGATTTAGGTCATACCTGAATGGTCTAGTGGTTTTCCCTACTTTCTTCAATTTAAGTCTGAATTTGGCAATAAGGAGTTCATGATCTGAGTCACAGTCAGCTCCTGGTCTTGTTTTTGCTGACTGTATAGAGCTTCTCCATCTTTGGCTGCAAAGAATATAATCAATCTGATTTCTGTGTTGTCCATCTGGTGATGTCCATGTGTAGAGTCTTCTCTTGTGTTGTTGGAAGAGGATGTTTGCTATGACCAATGTGTTCTCTTGGCAAAACTCTATTAGCCTTTGCCCTGCTTCATTCTGTATTCCAAGGCCAAATTTACCTGTTACTCCAGGTGTTTCTTGACTTCCTACTTTTGCATTCCAGTCCCCTATAATGAAAAGGTCTAGCTGTTCAGTTAAATGCAAATCTAGATTTTGCTGTGAACAACATATTTGCAGATGTGGTTAAAGTCCACGGTCAGTTCAGTTCAGTTCAGTTCAGTCGCTCAGTTGTGTCTGACTCTTTGCGACCCCATGGACTGCAGCATGCCATGCTTCCCTGTCCATCACCAAGTCCCGGAGTTTACTCAAACTCACGTCCATCGAGTTGGTGACACCATCCAACCATCTCATCCTCTGTCATCCCCTTCTCCTCCTGCCTTCAGTCTTCCCCAGCATCACAGTCTTTTCCAATGAGTCAGTTCTTTGCATCAGGTGATCAAAGTATTGGAGTTTCAGCTTCAGCATCGGTCCTTCCAATGAATATTCAGGACTGATTTCCTTTAGGATGGACTCGTTGGATCTCCTTGCAGTCCAAGGGATTCTCAGGAGTCTTCTCCAGCACCACAAAAGCACACCTGCTGGGAGCCCAATAAGTCCTTGTAAAGGAGTGAATGGCTTCTCTTTACATTATCCTGATGGGCAGAGCTCTCCTTCCTCACGTCTCATCTCCCAGGACTGACCTCCCTGGAATCTGACTCTCCCTGGAGACACCAAGGGGACAGCAGTTGCTGAAAGTGGCTGGACTGGAGTCTCCCTGTGAACGTACCAATGCCTCTGCTGATCCACGGAGCCTCAGCTGGTCACTCGAGTCTGGAGGAGCCTGTTGCAGCTCCTTCCCTGTGCCCTTGACTGATGCCAGGGGTGGCAGAGCTGCCTGCTCTTCCCAGGAAGTCATCAAGGCTTTTACATTGCCATTCTTGGTTGTGCAAGTTCTCGTCTGGTGAAAACTCCTCTTGGGTTTGAAGGCAGGTTGACAGGAGGGAAGGGATGAGAGGAGGCTGCTCCTTTTAAGGGGTGGAGGCTGGACATGGAGCTGGTTTGATGGCCTCTCTGGGCAAAGGGATGACAAGGGCGTTGGGATTGGAGCCAGATGATGACTCCTGGCACCCCCAGTTTCCAGTTATGTGTCCTTGAAAAAGACATGGAACTTACCTGAGTCTTCCTTGCCCAATGGAAAGGTGGGGATCCTAACAGAGGCTGGCACTGTTCTGAGTGCTCACTGTGGTGTGCTGGGCACTATTCTAAGCGCTTTATGCCAATTTGTTAATTTGCTAATAATAGCAGCCACACAGTTCCATTCAGTTCAGTCGCTAAGTTGTGTCCAACTTTTTGTGACCCCATGGACTGCAGCACACCAGGCTTCCTTGTCCACCACCAACTTCCAGAGTTTGCCCAAACTCATGTCCATCGAGTCGGTGATGCCATCCAACCATCTCATCCTCTGTCGTCCCCTTCTTCTCCTGCCTTCAATCTTTCCCAGCAGTAGGGTCTTTTCAAATGAGTCAGTTCTTTGCATCAGGTGGCCAAAGTACTGGAGTTTCAGCTTCAACATCAGTCTTTCCAATGAAAATTCAGGACTGATTTCCTTTAGGATGGACTTGTTGGATCTCCTTGCAGTCCAAGGGACTCTCAAGAGTCTTCTCCAACACCACCGTTCAAAAGCAACAAAGCAGATGCAATTACTAGCTGTCAACACTCATTACACACCTGAGAAAAGGAAGCCCAGGAGGTCAAGTGACCTGCCGAGGTTAGGAGGTGGGGCGATGGGACCAGTCTGCCCTGCTGCTTCCTTCAGCCCCTGCTTTCTCTCCAGGCTTTACAGCACTGGCACCAGGGTCTCCCCCACGAGGGTGAGCCCCCTCCCCACTAGCCATATTTTGTTCTTCAGAAAAGGCTAGGCTGGCAGAGCCTCAGGATGAAGAAGGGTAAGAGGGGGTGGGGAAAGCTGAGATCAAGGTCTGGCTTCTGGCTCCTCAGTTGGAGCTGCCACTGCAGAGAAGCTGCCAAGAAGGTTCCTGGAGCCGGTGGCCTCCACACACCTTCCCTCATCCTTGCCCTGCTAACTGCCCATTGAAGTGATTGGAAGATTCCCACAGGGTGACTAGGTTCAGAAGCCGACAGGGGTCAGAGGAGATGGGGGGAGAGAAGGATCCCCCTCCCAGGGGCTCCAAGAGCCACAGAAGCAGCTCCAAAAGTGTTTCCAGATCGCAGGATGTGGGCACCGCCCCTCCCAGGTTGTCACCGCCCCACCCCCCGCCTTTCTCTCCCTCCCCTCTCTGTCTCCTAAGGTCCTCCTCTTTACCTTCCCTTCCTCATCTCCTTCCTTCCCTCACTGCTCCTCCAATCCTGTTTCCACGTTTTGCCACGCTACTCGATGCAACAAGCAAGGGTGCAGTCTCTGACCCTGAGCTGGGTGGGAGTTGGGGAAGGGGAACATGACCCGGCCACTGAGTGCTTTCTCTAACTCCCTCCATGCAGCACCCTCTGCCCGCCCTGCACAGATCCCTGTCCCCTCATTCTCCCTAGCTCAGAGCACCCCACAAACGCCTCCAGTTTGGTGCCAGCTCAGAGGAGGGTGAGGCGCATGGTGACAGGCATTGGAGGAGGGGCTGACCGGCTGGCTAGCGCTTCAGCTGTGCGTGAGTCACCGTGGAGCCTCCTGTGAAGGTGTGACCACGGCAGGGACTCACCTGGTCCAGAGCAGACAGGCGCAGAGCCCCCTCCCACCAACTCCACCAGGGGAGGAAGAAAGACAAAGCAATAACCATGAGACCTCTGTGCCCCCTTGCATCCCGCGCCCTCCCGCCTAGCTTCAGCGCCCCCGAATGGTGCCAGGCGCGGGGATGGCGAGAGCGTTCAGCACCACGGACAGCGCCGCGGGCGGTGGCCAGGGCGGCGGCGTGTGCTCTCCGCCTCCCGGGAGGCGCCCAGCTCCGCAGCGCTGCTAAATCTTATGTTTCTTTTACATAAATTTTTTCTAGGCTTTTTTTTAACCTGACATCATGCTCCATATCTGGAAGAAGCAGATAAATTCTCTCTCTACAGAAAAGAAAAACAGAGCAAAACCTCACAAATTTCATCTCTGGCAGGGCGCCACTCTGCTTGGACACTCCATCCACATGACGCAATACCATTAGTTACATTGGCTTTGTGTGTTCCAGAGAAGCGAGTGTCCTTTGGGCTGGGTTTTGGTGGTCACATCATGACT
>NW_011477043.1:164307-167062 GCF_000754665.1 Bison bison bison | reverse complement strand
CCATGCCACCGACCTCACCCGCCGCTTGCTCCCGGTGCTCAGTCTTGCCTCCACCAAGGTGCTGCGGGTGGTGTGTGGCCACTTCCCCCGCAGAGACGTCCTCGCCGCGCAGGTTAGGTGCAGAGAGCCGTGCTCCCCTCCTGGTCTGGATGGTGGCATCCGAACTGCTGTTACTCCCTTGGCAGGTGGCCCAGAGGAGCCTGCGGGCACCCTCATCAGCTCAGGCGTTGCAGAACCGGGCCTCCTCTGCACGCTGTTCACGAGTTTCCACACTGGCTTGTTTGTACGCTCCGTACACCCATACACCTAAAGTCTTCTCAGCACTGAGCCTGTGAAATACATATCTGAGGTGGAGAGGAGCTTTTGTGCCAAGCTGTGAGGTCTGTAGGGAGCCGGTGGAGAGGGCAGTGGGGAGGGGGTGCCTTCCTTCTGTCTGGATGTGGGGCCATCAGGATTCTCCTCCTGGGTGTGGATCTGAACAGGCCCCATTTCTGCTCTGCTGAGCTGGTGCCTTTCCTGACCGTGGACTCGAGTCTTGGTGGGCAGGGGGGGGGAGGGGTCTTGCCAGGTTCTGTCTGTCTGCCCACTGCTTGGCATGTCCGCGCCCACTGACTCTCCAGCTGGGGTCACTGCTAGGGGCCGCCTCTGCCTTCCCGTGCACAGAGCTCCCATAGCCCCTGCCACACGCCACCCCCTCCCCATCGCCCCCGACAGTCCAGGAGGCTCCTCCCTCAGGGATCTTGACCTTGGTTCCCTCTGGGCAGAAGGAAGAGTAGGGTGGGAGGGAGGTGGGGAGGGGCTTTGTGGGGGAAGGGGGAAATAACGATTGGCCCCTCCTTTCTGCCCAGCACCCCAAGCCTCCATTACTCCACCATTACAAAAGAAGCCCAGCTTTCTGTCAGGCTTTTCTCTCTAGTCCTGTCTCCGACCATGCCCTCTCTTTGCCCTGCAGGGTATGTGTGTGTGTGTGTGAGCTGCCTCCATGAGCAGAAGTGGAGCCTCCAGGGGAAGGTGCTTCCTAGGTGCTAGGAAGATGAGCATCACCTGCTTTGCCCCATATGTTGTGGGTCTAGGACAGGTTGGGCCCTGGCTATCAAGCCCCTGACCTGGGAGTTCCTGGGGGGAGAGGGAGGGGGCCCTCTGGCTCACCAGCCTCTGAGGTCTTCCAGATGGGGCCCGATGGGAAGCCAAAATCCACAGCCCCCTCCTCCATACCTTCCTCTCAGCTCTTGATGCAGGCCCTGGGGCTGGGATGTCACCAGTCTCCATCCAGGGAGACTGACCCAGGTACAGGCAGGTACAGGGTCTGTCTGAGCAGGCACCTGGCTCTTTCTCATCCTAAGAAGTTTTCAAACTCAGGAAAACTGGGAGCGACCCCAGCCTGAGACTCAGCATGCCTTGGTCATAGGTTTCGGGGAACAGGGTGGATGGCGGGGCTGGGATCTCAAGACTCTTCCGGTTGGGTGAGTGGTCTCTTTGCTCCTCCTCCCAGACCGTTCCCTGGAGACCCTGGCCTGAAGCTTGTAGGAGACTGGGGAAGAGATGTGTTTGGGGCCAGCTGGGGACCACAGTCACAGTCTCATGGTGAGGGCCGTGTGGCTCTGTGTTCTTGGGCTTCTTACTCTGAGGTCAGGCCCCTGCTGTGGTCAGACTCCCCGGGTGGTCCTCAAGGCCCCCCGGGAGGAGATGATGGTCCTCAGCCTCACGGGGCTGGGTCCCCCATGCCCAGGCTGCTGCCCCAGGGGAGACAGCAGGTCAGGGTGTGGGTCCCAGCTCCGGGCTTTGTTCACACGCAGTTCTCCTGGGATCTCCTGCAAGGTCAGTCCATCTGTCCAGGCTGACTGTCTCCTCAGGCCGTCCTGTTTGTGAGGCGTTGTCGGAGGAGGTAGACGTTCTCCACAAACCGGGGGGCTGTGGAGCTGCTGTGGCAGGCAGTGGGCTCTCTCCTCCCTGTCAAACTCCCGGTGAGAGTCCGTGCTCAGGGCTGAGTCTTGGGGCTCTTGGCTCAGGGATGTGGCGTGGGTTTCTCCTGGACCCCGGGCGCTGTGCTTCCTCACAGGAAACCTGGCGAGGAGTCTAGTCTGAGGAGACTGCATGGGAGCCTTTGTGGGTGAAGGAAGGCTTCTCTGGGTGTTAGCGGTTTATCTGACCCGGGATCATCTCTGTGCGTGTACACATGTGCATGTGTGTGCGTGCGTGTGTGTGTGCGTGTGTGCGTGCGTGCGTGTGTGTGAGCACACGTGTGCAGGTGCATGGGTGCACGCGCGTGTGTCTCTGTGTGTCTGTGTGTGTGTCTGTGTGTCTGTGTGTCTGTGTGTGTGTGTGTGTGTGTGTGTGTGGGCTTCCCTGGTAAATCATCTGGTAAAGAATCTGCCTGCAAGGTAGGAGACCCTATTAGATTCCTAGGTCAGGAAGATCTCCTGGAGGAGGGCGTGGCAATCCACCCCAGTGTTCTCCGGCTTCCCTGGTGGCTTGGGCAATAAAGAATCTGCCTGCAATGTGGGAAACCTGGGTTCGATCCCTGGGTTGGGAAGATCCCCTGGAGGAGGGCATGGCAACCCACTCCAGTCTTCTTGCCTGGAGAATCCCCACGGATAAGAGGAGATTGGTTATAGCCCGTGGCGTCGAAAAGAGTCAGACAGGACTGAGCGACTAAACACAGGTGCTTGAGTTTCAACAGCCGGAGGTGGCAGCTCTTTCCAGACGCTAAGCTGTGTTGCTCGCAGACTCAGTCCCTCGGGGCCGCTCCCTGGAC
>NW_011477043.1:163778-164207 GCF_000754665.1 Bison bison bison | reverse complement strand
TTGGACGCCTGTGTTGGGGCCCAGAGTCACTCACCCAGCAACTGTCCAGTCTGCCGTTTGTACCCATCCGTGGTTCTAGAAGCTTCCAAACCTCTGGATGTGCGTGTCTGAAGGTGGTCACCACTGCCAGACCACCCACTCAGCAGCCCAGCAGGCCAGCAGAGCACGTGTTCTTTGTCACCATCAGTTCTTAAACTTTGCCATCACTGGTGCCCACTGTGACATTCTGGGCAAGTGCCTGAGTTCCGAGGTGGCCGACCCCCTCTGTGGACCTCCCGCTCTGCCTGCAGTCCCCCTAGGTCCTGGCTGCATACCCAATGGGCTGCTGCGGAGGAGACCCCTGTGCCCAGCGGACACCCACCACAGCTCTCTGGACACAGACTGAGGGCCCGGCAGGCCTCCGTGGAGCCCAGCAGACAGACTCGGGGG
>NW_011477043.1:160633-163325 GCF_000754665.1 Bison bison bison | reverse complement strand
GTGCGGTGCCCAGCGCACAGTGGGCCTCCTGTAAAGTTAGAGCTGCCGTTACGGGTAAGGTGACACCCCTGCTCCGGGTCTGCTGGGCGGCCCAGGTGAGCTGCCTGCTGTTGCCAGCCTAGTTATTAACATCGCCCAGGGGCAGGAGCTAATTCCGTGGAGTCTAGTTTGGGGCTCCCACGCCTCACGTCATGGTGGGAGGCTCCAGTGAGGGCAAGGGTGGGGTCCCCTGGGAAGTCTTGCCATCAGCTCCCTGTGCTCCCATTCTGTTCTTCACGACACGTGGGGGCTGGACTCACTGGTCACACCTGCATCCTGTCTGCCTCCTTTGGGGTCTATTTCCTACAAAGGATCAGCATCTTGACTGGTGGTCATTTCAGTTGTGTCTGACTCTTTGCGACCCCATGGACTATAGCTCCCCCAGGCTCCTCTGTCCATGAGATTCTCCAGGCAAGAATCCTGGAGTGGGTTGCCATTTCCTTCTGCAGTCTTGACTGGGGAAGGACGTAAAAAAAAATTCTGGGTCCCAGTCTTTCCTGATGAGGATATAAGAGCATGTGGGCCCCGCCCCACCTCTCAAGGCCCCTGTTTTGGTGATGGTCGCGAGGTGGTCAGGAGAGTTACAGCAGTGGGTAGAGCGCAGGCATCTACTGGGGGAGCTGGGGGAGCTGAGGCCTCCCTCCCTGACCGCAGGCCCTCGGCTCAGCCCCGAAGCCCAGAGAGGGCGGGACTCGTTTGAGTGGCGGCCTCATCCTTGGCCCAGTGGTCCAGGGGGCCATCCCCGGTGGAGCCACCTGCTGCGTCATCATTTCCAGCTGGACCCAAGGCACAGTGTCCAGGAGCTGAGTGCCCATCTGTCACGGCTCGTGGTGCCAGAAGAGAAGGGTGCTCAGACGAAGTAGTCCTCGGAGGACAGGGTTCTACCAGGCAAGTGAGCGAATGAGTGAGAGGATGGGCTGGATTCCCCCTCAATCCTGTTCACCGCTGTTTCCTTCCTCCTGGCCCCAGGCTTCCCCTGCAGAAGCAGGGGTGGGCGGTGTGATTGAGGGCGGCGGTTTGCCTCATCCACAGGCCCTGCACAGCCTGCAGTGCTGGCAAGGGAGGGGCATTCATCCCTTCCTCACGCACACACGACAGTCAGCACTCTTGGCCGCTTCAGGCATTAGTAACAGTTGAGAGCCTGGTGGGGCCAGGCTCTTAGTTAGTTGCGGTTCGTTTCCAACTCGCTGGGTGTCCTTGGCGGCTGGCTTCTCCAGCACCTCCCCACAGCAGGATATATTAAAGTGCTTTGTAAATTATAAGATACAATTCAAATAAAGCAAATTATTTGAGGGAATAATAACTATAGATAGGGAGGGTCAGGGAGCAGTTAAAAAATAAACCACCCCCAGGAGCTTCAATGAAAGCCATAATAATTCCAGCCCTGGGCTGGTTGGCGGTGGGGGTGGCTGCAGGTGTGAGAGGTGGTGACCAGCTCACTGCCCTGGTTCACAGCAGGTGCATTGACCTAGAGTCCCTTGGGGGCCCCCTGGGGAACCCCACAATGCTTGCAAAGGAGAGCGCAGTCTCTTGTCTGTGGCTTCACGGCCAGGCTGTGACCCTACAGGTTAAACCCTCTCTTCTTCCTGGGAACTTCTCTGGGGTGGGAGAAACATGCCAGCCGGTGGGGCTTGGACCCCATGCAACTTGGGCACAGTCCTGCCAGGTTACAATCTGCTCTTACAGATACTTAAATCCATTTGAGGACATGTGTGTATCATGTCCCGTGGAAAATGCCACAGCTGGAAAGAGACAGCACTTACTGGAGGGGGCGGGTCTTCCTCTCCATCTTCTGCCTTCCCCGGAGTCCCTGAGGAACTGTCTAGAAGGCCGCTCAGGCACAGGCCCCTGCCGGAGGAGCGCTGTTAGTCATGTCTGTGCCTGGCACTCTAGAATGTTCTGTCAGCTGATGTGGCTTACTCACTGTGCTGTCTTTCATCCCGGGCTTGTGGTCTTTTTTTTTAAAGATCCTTTCTACGTGCGCTTAAACGTATTGCAAAACGGTGTCCTGTCCCAAGAACTTTGTGAACCAATAAACACTTGATTCAAAGGGTCTCTCACTTCTCTGGGAAGGAGAAGACGCTGCCTTTGCCATAGACTGAAGCCAGCTGTCCATGAGCTAGAGTGCAGGTCCCTGGCTGGGCCTCCGGGATGACCCTGAGCAGACCCTGCACCTCATGTGTGGGGAGGAGCACTCAGTTCTCTGATGTCCGATGTCCGGAGGACCTGAGACCCACGGGGCAGGAACCACGTGCCCCTGCACAGGGGGAGGCTGCCGGCTTCCCTGCCAGCAACTCCAGGCAGAGGGCTGCATGGGAGTGGGGTTGTCTCTCTGGGACCCACAGGGGTGGCCCCAAGCCTGTATTTGGAGAGTCCTCTTGCTTGAATTAAACATGGTAAGTTTCACTGCTGTCTCAGACACAGTGACACAGTGGGAGGGGCTGCTGGTGGAGTGGGGTCATGGTGGTTCCCCCACACCTTAATGCTTCAGCCAGGCACTGAAAGAGGGGGCGCTCAGGAAAGCATCTCCAGACTGACTGGGGAGTGGCCCCTAAACACCCATAAGCTCCTGGCTGCTGGGTCAACCCCGCCTGGTCACCCAGAGCCCCTTGCTGGGGTCGGTGGAGAGTCGGTGAAGTGGCGGGTGAGTGAC
>NW_011477043.1:159085-160533 GCF_000754665.1 Bison bison bison | reverse complement strand
CTGTTCTTTTCTGAGGCCCCGTGCAGCTTCTCACCACACGGTGTCTTATTCCACAGGCAGCCACTTCAGCTGGTCCCCTGGCTCGGACAGCCAGGCCCTTGCAGACTCAGGCCCCATTGCCTCCGCTGGCTCACCTGCCCCATTCTGAACTGCGGGTCTCCCGCCTCTGGCCCACTGTCCAGTGGGCTGGCTTGGCTGGCTGGGATTCAGTGGGTGGGGAGGATTTGGCCCCTGGAAAGGGTTAACCTTGCCTCTGACTTGTCCCTGATGCTCCATCTGGTGGGTCAGACTCTCTTGGCTAAAAAGATTTTGCAAGAGGTTGTTCCTTCCAACTTCACTGGGGAGGAAAGAGGGTGATCCTAGAGGGGATTACCAAATTCTTTTCTCTGGGTCTTTAAAAACAACAGCTAACACTGATATTTCTCATCCAATCTGAAATGCTTCTGGTTTAAAGCTGTATTGTTATTTTTACGCACAACTCAGACCGAAGAACCAACCCGAAGAGAAGGCTGTAATCAGAGGTGTGAAGCTAAGGGCCCAGGATTAGAAGTGAACCCACCTGCAGGAGGGGACAGCCAGGAGACTCATCTGTGCCCACATTGGCACATGGGGGTGGGAGAGAGGAATGGGAGGGAGGGAACACACCTCCTTGGGAACAGGCACTACCAGCTGGCACTCAGGAAGCCTGGGGTCTAGCATTCACCCAGGGCCAGAAACCTCAGAGGAGAAGTCAAAGGAAAGTGTGCAGAGACTGGCAGGGCAAGGCCAGGGGTTTCTGGAAGGATGAGGCTACAGTCCTGGTGGGCCAAGGGCAGCGTGGAGACTCCCAGACTCCGGAGGTGCTGGCGTGCTTGGAGTGAGCGGCTCCTTCTCTGAGCTGAGAATGGATCGACGCCTTCTGCCCACATGCACCACGCTGCCACCCCAGCTTCTGGGCTAAGCTGCTCGTCCCAAGCCTCAGGACTGAGTGTCATGGGATTCCAGGGTCCGGCCTCCCCGCCGACCAGGACAGTTGGTAAAGGAGACCCATAGAGGCTCTGGCTAAAAAGGTGCCTGAGCCAGTGGCACAGCTCGGGAGGAACCTGGCCCGGGGACGGTGCTGGGCTGAGGACCTCGGTGTCTGGCCCCAGCGCTCAGGCTCCAGCACACGATGCACATGCTGGCTGGGCCACAGTGGTGGGGCTGTGTGAAGCGGCTGGCGGGCAGATGTGTGCACATCTGGAAAGCAGAGTGAGCACCTGTCCAGCTCCGTGGAGGGCGCGGTCTCAAAGGCATTGGCTGAACCCCAGAGCCGTCCCGACCCTGGGAGTAGAGAGGGGTTCTAGCGATCACCTTTTTTTCTCACCTGAGGGCTGAGGTCCTGGGCCTCCCTCCTCCCAGGCCCCTCAGGCCTCCTGCCCTGATGGCTCTGGTTGATGCAGGCAGGAGGCTGCGGGAGGGGAGGGGAG
>NW_011477043.1:158355-158948 GCF_000754665.1 Bison bison bison | reverse complement strand
CAACACCCTGGAGTTGGGGGTGTCTGGTACTGGGGCTCCCCGCAGTCTCGGGGGAGTGTGTGGCCGGGTGGAGACACCCCGGAGAACCTGTATGCCACCACCTGGACGTCCACTGGCTCCTTTAAGGTGCTCAGTTGAGGACTGCCACGTTTCACTGCGCACTGTTTGACACCCTGAAAACGGGGTGTCAGACCCCCCGCTGAGGTCCTGTTGGGAGAGGACTTCTCTGCAGGGTGCAGGCTCAGAGGTGGGACAGGGGACGCCCAAGGTCATGGAAGAGACCCTTCAGGTGCATCCTCCAACCTGCGACAGGGTTGGAGGAGTGCACACTCCATCGCTCCTCTGCTGGGACCCAGGGCCGGAGCTGGGGGTAGCCGGCCTGGCCCCCCTGCCAGTCGGGTCCAGGGCAGGCCGGGCCCCCGCCTCCCCGGCTCCCCCTCGGTCCAGGAATCGGGGCTAGTAGGCAGCATCAGCGGGGGACCCGGAAGTCAGGTGGGAGGCGGCACCCAGCCCCAAGGGGGGCTCTAACCCCTGGGGGCGGAGCGGCGGCCTCCGGAAGCGGGCGCGCTCACGGCTCGGCGCGGTTCCTGGCG
>NW_011477043.1:155181-158197 GCF_000754665.1 Bison bison bison | reverse complement strand
CACCATGCTGGTCCTCGCCGCCGCCCGGCCCGGGTGCGAGCCCGCCTGGGACCCCGAGGGTAAGGCGGGACCGCCCGGCCCCGGGGGTGGAACTCGGCAACCCCGGAACCGCCAGCTTTCCCCCGCGTGACCCGGGGCTCCAGAGAACGTCCCCCAAATGGGCACCCTGTGAACCCTGGACCTGGGGGTCTGCACCAGAGGCGGGGCCTGACTCGCTGAGCGCATCCAGGCTGGGACCCCGGGGTGGAGTGCACAGGCAGGTTAGAGGTGCCCAGCTCTCAGCACCGCGGGCTCCAGCAGGGGCTTCCTCTTGGTCTGGGCACGGCCAGCGGGGGTGGGGGGGGCGGTGCCCTGCAGGTGGGGTCCTAGGGAGCAGGTGCCAGGATTTTGCAGGAAGAGAGGGCATTCGAGGTCCCTAGTCCTTCCAGGAAGGGGGCGGCCTCTGGACCCTGTTGCAGACTCTTGAGCCCTCCCTCCCAACTCCGTGATGTGGACAACAGCATCTCCGGAAGTGGGTGCAGAGGGCCAGGGAGGGGGTGCGGTCCGTGCCAGGGAAAGGGGGTGCTCCTGGAGGATTCTGGGGGCAGGGGATGGCGGCACTCAGGGAGCGTCCAGGGACTTCGCGCCTGGGAGGGTGATGGGAGGCATCTGAGGATGGGGGCCAGCTGGGGCCCGGGCTGTGGTCCTCCCCACACTTTGCCTTCTGGGTGGGCCTCAGTTTCCCTTCGCAGTGAAAGGTGAGGGTGTGTCTGGTCCGCCGCCCTCAGGGTCCTTAGCAGCAGACACCTGTGACCCGGACTGCTGAAGTGGGGGGTGGGGGGTTCCCTCCCACACTGGGGTCTGGGCGTGTTGGGTTCTGAGTCTCCCAAGTGCCGGAGGTTTGCGGACACCTGAGAACTTGCTGGCACCAGCCAAGTAGGTTGTGCCAGGAGCAAAGTGCCCCTGCAGTTTGCCAAGCCCATCTCTCCCTTTCCTCTTCTCTCAGCTCAAGTTGAATTTTCTCTCCACCTCTGCCCCACCTTCACCTCTTTCCTCCCCCACTTTCTACAGAAAAGCCGGGGGCCAGGCAGTGTGTCTGGGTGTGTCTGGGTGTGTGCCCACACTTGTGTGCACACGTGGGATGCAGAAGGTCATGCAGAGGGTGTCACGGATGGAGCCTCCCCCAAGACCCCAGGAAGTGTCCACTATTATAGGCTTGTCAGGGAGCACAGACCCCCTCCTCCAGGAAGCTCTCCCTGACCTGCCCTTTTCCCAGGGAGAAGTGCAGACCCTCCTCCGGACCCAGGCTGCCCCTTCCTCACCTGGAGGCTTGGGCAGGGAGGGTCTCTGTCTTCCCCTCTGTGCAGCATCAGTGCCTCTTTCTAGAATAATTCCTTTTTCCAGTAGGATCTCCTTATGAGCATGTGTGGTCCGTGGAAGCCCAGTGCCTCTTCCAGACCACACAGTGACGAGAGCATGGCCGGGCAGCTTGACTCCGGGCTGCTTTGTCCAGGACTGTCCTTGTCCTTCCTGTCTTACTGTCCTGGGGCTCAAGCAGGCCTAGACCCTCACCCCTGCCTGTCCCTTGCCTTCTTATCAGCAGCCTGGAATTTGAGGCAGTCCACAGAGTCGGAGACGACTGAAGTGACTTAGCAGCAGCAGCCTTGCTTTGAGGGACAGGTCTGGGTTCAAATCCTGAATTCCCTGGACACTGTGTGTCCTTGGGTAGATGGGCCGACCTCTCTGACCTCATTCTGTTATTGTTCCCCATCTAAGACACCCGACCCCGGGCATCTTGCTCCCTTGGTTGAAGACACGCTGACACCTTGTGGTCAAGAGGTGTAACGGTCACGTGTGGACTGCTCAAGAGCAGCCTTTGGACCAGCGCTGTCCAACACGCTAATGCCAACCCTCAAAACATCGCCTAACATTTCCCAGAAGCTACTCGAAAGAGATAGAAACAGGTGAAATTAAACCTAAGGGCAAATCTTACTTAACCTGATATATACACAATATTGGGGCTTCCCAGTTGGTGCTAGTGGTAAAGAACCTGCCTACCAAGGCAGGAGATGCAAGAGACATGGGTTCAGTCCCTGGGTCCAGAAGGTCCCCTGGAGGAGGGCACGGCAACCCACTCCAGTGTTCTCGCCTGGAGAATCCCAGGGATGGTAGAGCCTGGTGGGCTGCCGTCTATGGGGTTGCACAGAGTCGGACACGACTGTAGTGACTTAGCAGCTTAGCTGCAAGTTGGTACTTTATACCCGAAACACACATCCTTTTCAAGTCGCAGCATTTCAGGTGCTCAGTGCCCGCGCATGGCTGGTGGGCACCACCCTGGACGGTGTGTCCTCTCGACCCCATCCCAGCCCGAGCTCCCCGAAGGCCCCCACTGGGGCTGGCCTGTTGTTTTGTGTCCCCCAAAGATACGTTGAAGTCCTAGGCGCTCTCCCCCATGCCTCTGACTGTGGCTTGATCGGGACCCGGGACCTTTGCGGGTTTGGCTGCGTTAGGAGGAAGGCGCCCTGGCTCCGGCTGGGCTCTGAATCCCGTGACTGGTGTCTTTGGAAGAAGGTGGGGATTTGGGCACAGCACACCAGAAGGAACACGGGGTAACGCAGGCAGGGACTGGGGTGACGTGGCCGCAGCTGCGGGCTGCTGGGAGCCCAGGAGGACTCTTCCCTGATCCTGCGGAGGGGTGTGGCCCGCCAGCAGCTTGGTTTTGGGCGTCTGGCCTTCAGAACCGGGAGAGGATCAAGGCCTGTTACACCAACCTGTGGGTCTTCGTTACAGCCGCCCCGGGAGGTGAGTCCGCCGTCTCTCTCTTGCTCCTGGTAGCCACGCTGGAAGCATCGGTCCACGTCAGTGGATGCCGCCCTCCTGTCCATCGCGAGGGGCACTGCCATCTTGTGGGCGGGTCACAAGGGGCCCGGCCCCTCCTTCCTGTGCGACCCGAGCCACGTGTCAGCACCAGCTCGTGGGACCCTCCAGGAATGGTGCCAAGCCGCCCGGTCGTGTCCATCTCTGTGTGACCCCGTAG
>NW_011477043.1:147130-155081 GCF_000754665.1 Bison bison bison | reverse complement strand
TAGGTCGTGTCCATCTCTTTGTGACCCCGTGGACTGTAGCCCGCCAGGCTCCTCTGTCCATGGGATTCTCCAGGCGAGAGTGGGTTGCCATTTCCTCCTCCTGGGGATCTGCCCGACCCAGGGACGGACCCGCGTCTCTCACGGCTCCCGCGCTGGCGGGCGGATTCTTTACCACTAGCGCCACCTGGGGGCAACAGTGCGCACTACTGTTCTCACCCCCATTTTACAGACAGGGAAACCGAGGCCCAGAGAGGCGCTTAATTCCCGAGCTTCAGCTTTCTCATCTGTGACTTGGGGAGGCTTGGAGCCACCTGCAACCAGGAGGGATCCGCTTGTCAAATCCACTCAAGTCCAGGCAGCTGAGTGGGTCTGATGCTTAGAAGGAGCTGGCATGGGGGTAACTGCTGTGTTCTGGCCTCCTCCGCCCGCATTTTCCTGAGGCCGGCAGAGGCACCAGGGCCAGTGGGAGTTCTGCTCACCAAGTCTGAGTGCATCTTCAGCTCTGCCCCGCTCGGCTCTGGGCCGGCACGCGGCAGGCACAGGCTTGGCATTGGGACACAGGTGTGGGGAGGAAGGGGCCTTGGCGGGAGCCATTGGGCTGGGGAGCCCTGGGGCTCCTGAGCTGATGGGTGTGGCGTCTCACGGGTCGGTGAGTGTGAATTCTGAGTGTGAGCGCTGGGCACAGATGCTCCTGGGGGGGGTCCTGCTCCGAGTGAATCCGTTTGTCTGTTCTCCGAACGCAGATGGGCAGATAGCGCAGCGACCGAGCAGAGCCTGGGGCGGTTTCCCACCCTTCCCTTAGTTCCACGTTTTGGTTTGTCCTCATACCCCCTCGTGCGGCAGAGGGCAGTGGGCACAACCTGCGAACAGCTCAGACCAGAAGGGCTTGGAGTCGGGTGATGGGGTCAGGCGGTGGGAGCCGGGCACGTGCTTGGAAATTGCCAGGCTGAGAGAAGGTGACTCAGGGCACCTGGAGTTCTCACCCACTGCCAGCCCATCCCAGCGTGCAGGGCGTGGCGGCGGGCAGCTGCAGCCCTCTCTGTTGTGTTGAGGGGCAGCCCTGTTGCCTGGATGCTTCAGGAAGATTATCCTCCTGCCCCTTACATTGCCCGAGTGGTTCCAGCTGGCTGGGATGCCTGGAGTCCTTGGCAAGAGGGCGCCTTGAATGTCTCCTTCCCATGACAGCTTAGGGAGCTGGCCCATGGGGGTCAGGGGCTGTGGCTGCCCAGTCCTCAGTGGGGGAACTGTGGTCCATGTCGGGGGTACTGTGTGTACAGGGGGCTGCTCAGCTAGCCTAACAGGACACCCCACCCGTATCCCCTCTCTGGGGGGCTCACGTATGCTCAGGTAGGCTTCCGTGACCCCAGGCTGTAAGGTGAATCCCTAGAAGCAGCCTCCATCCTCGTCAGACCGTGGTCCAGGCCTGGGTTCCAGATGAAGATCTGGGGTTAGGACACTTCCCCTCTGGTCCCAGCTCGTCCAGCTCTGCCTGTCTCTCTCCGGCCCCCACCCAGCGCCCACTTCCTGATTTCTTGTTTCCTGCGCTTCCATCCCCCAGCCGAAGCTGGAACCGACCAGTGGATGTATTCACACCATGGCTTTCGGCCAACACTCCGAGTCAGTGCTCTGCCTTCTGTTAGGGAAGCTGTGTGACCTCAGACTCAGTCTTCCCGCCCGGGGAATGGGGGTCTCGGCCACGTGGATGTCAGAGGGCGGCTGTGGCGGGGAGGGTGGGAGGGGCTGGGGGACCGGCCCCGTGAGGAGCAGCGGGGTTTGGGGACGGGCAGGGGTCCCCGCCCCTGACGGCGTTGCCCCCTCTCTCTGCAGGTGGATGCCCCGGGTCTGCAGCTGCAGACAGCGGTACGTACCCGGACCGCCCGGTTTTGTTTTGTGGGAGTGAACACAGGCCCTCCACGCTCTCAAAGCCTTTTAGGGGGAGGAACCCGGGGTTCTGCAATGGGTGATGATTAAGAGGGCCCATCGATCAAATCCAGACCTAATTAAAAGAGCTAGAAATCAGGCAAAACAAGAGAGGGAGGCCCTTCCCTCTGTGCAGCTGGGCTCCCACCCCTGGCTCTGCCCTGGGCTTCTGCGGGGGTCTCTTCCATCCCTCCCTCTCCGTGGCCCCCCAGGCGGGCTCAAGGAGGTCTGGGGTCTGACTTGAGGTGCGCATGTGCCGCACTGGCTGGCTCTGCACCCCGTGTGTTCTTGGCACCTGCTGAGTCTGGGGCTGGGACAAGCCCCTCCCCGCCTGGCCCCGAGTTCCTGTCTCTAAAGTGAGGAAGGGAGCACTGAACTCCTGGGGGTGATGCTGGAGAGGACGTGGATCTGGCGTATCGGAGGCACTCAGAGCAGGCATTTCTTCAAGGCTCCTCCTGCCAGATTTGGGCATTGGGGTATTCTGAGCAGAAGCACTGGATTTTTTTTTTAAGTGAAAGTCGCTCAGTTGTGTCCAACTCTCTGCGACCCCATGGACTATACAGTCTGTGGAATTCTCCAGGCCAGAATACTGGAGTGGGTAGCCTTTCCCTTCTCCAGGGGATCTTCCCAACCCAGAAATAGAACCCAGGTCTCCAGCATTGCAGGCAGATTCTTTACCAGCTGAGCCACAAGGGAAGCTGGTAAAGAATTATTATTTTTTTTTAAGTAGGACAATATTTTTGCCAAACAGAAGTCAACCATATGCCTTAACGAGGCAACTCCTTGGCCGGGTTGGCTTTCCTGGGCCCAGTCTGCGGATGTGGAAGCTGCTGGGCCCTCTCATGGGCCAGCCCGGGGGCCGTCGCTGGTCCTCCCGAAGGCTCTGGCTCCCTCTGCCGGGGGCCTTGTCCGGGCCTCTCCGTGCCGCCCGTCCCTGCTGGCTGTGGTCCTTAGTGGGGTCAGCTTGGGCAGAGCGGCACTTAGTAGGCAGGCGTCTGAGCACGTCCTGGGGGTCATCGTGGGAGGGAGTGCCCTGATGACCCCACCGTCCCCGCCCCCCCGCCCCCAGCCATGTGCGTGGACCTGCAGCTGCAGACCTGCAGTGACGTCACCTACAACCGGACGGCCTTCCCCACGCTGCTGCCGCACCGGTCCCGGGAGGCCGTGGAGTCCAGCTCCGAGTACATCCTCCTGAGCGTGCTGCACCACCTCCTGGAGGGCCAGTGCAACCCCGACCTGCGCCTGCTGGGCTGCGCCGTGCTGGCCCCGCGCTGCGAGGGCGGCCGCGTGCGGAGACCCTGCCGCCACGTCTGCGGGGCGCTGCGCGAGGCCTGCCAGCCCGCCTTCGATGCCATCGACATGGCCTGGCCCTACTTCCTCGATTGCGGCCGCTACTTCTCGGGCCCGGAGGAAGGCTGCTACGACCCCCTGGAGAAGCTGCGAGGTGGGCTCCAGGGGGGCCCCGCTGTGGTGAGCGGCTGGATGACCGGGCGGGCCAACAGGACATGCGTTGGGAGGGCAGTGCCTTGGCCAAGCCGGAGGCCCTGGGTGCAGGGGCCAGGCTGGGAGGGCAGAGGTGTGGGGGCCTGAGTCCTGGATGGCACTCCCCTCGCCCATCAGAGAACTGCAGGGTGCTGGTGTGAGGAGCCTGTCTCTCTTGAGGTCTGCCTGGCAAAGCCCGTGATCGCCTGTGGCCGCTCCTGAAAGATCACACGTGGCATATTGACTGGAGCGGCAGCCAGATGCCTCAGAGTGGGGTCCGTGGAACCCCATGGGCTCAGGGAAGCCACCCAGAGGGGCTGTGGAGATGGGCTTTGGTTCCTCATGCAGACAAATGAGTGGAGCTGGAATGGGCAGTCCCGAGTGATAGTGAGCCCCCCATCTCAGGGGGTGTGTGAGGCGCTTCTGGGGGCCACATGGCTGTGAGGTGGGACGATGGGTGACGAGCACCTCTGCAGGCCTCCCTGCCCCCCAGCCAGGCTTCCAGAGTGAGTGAGACGGGTGGTCCCAGTGACCCTGGGACCCTTGGTGGCCTGTGAGGAGAGCCCTCTAATCTGGTCCAGACCACAGCCCCCGCGTCACACGTGGCTCCTGAGAGCTGGGCGCATGGCTCAGGTGACTGGGGACTGAAGTTTTGATTTTCCTTGATTGTAATGAATTTGAGCCTAAATGCAAATAGCCACCCGTGGCCAGTGTGCGTGACACCGGTCGGTGCGGGACGGTGGCTTCCGGCGTCTCATGTGCGGACGTCACAAAGGTCACAGGGAGGTCCACGTGATCTGGGGTCAAGTGTCACACACGTGTTGTCTCGTTAAGACCCCACAGTGACTCTGAATACGGGTGCAGCCATTTCACAGGTGACCGACTGGAGGCTCTGGGAAGGCCATCAGCAGCAGGGTGGGGGCTGGTGTGAGCCAGGCCGGCCACTGATGGATGGGTCGATCAGTCCACGTGCCTGATGGCCCTCAGGTGCCCGCTGTGTCCACGGCTCCCAGCTGGGAACCAAGGAGGTGGTAGGTAGCAACCAGGGGTGCCTCGGGTTGGCCCCCAGCGAGCCCTGGCTTCCCGCTCCGCCAGTCACTGGCTGTGCAGAGCTCAGGGCTGATCCTGGAGCTGAATCTGGGAGGGAGATGAGAGTGCCGTCTACCTGCAGCTTCTTTGTGACTCAGAGGCCCATGGGCTGCACTTTGCAGGCAGACGGGAGCCATCCGCCAGGGAAGAGGCAGGAAGCGTGGCTGGGTGGGGGCCGAGAGACAGAGGAAAGGAACCCGACATCTCTGTGGGACCAGGCCCGCCGGCCCCGGGGAAGCCCGCAGAGTGGGCTGGAGGGAGTTTATTTTGGGCCAGTCTGCCACCAAATTGCTGGTTCCGTCTGCTTTCTTCTCCCTCAGAAACCATTTTGAGCAGAAATGAAACCACAAGGCAAGTGAGACGCTTGGGAAAAGCGTGCACTGTTAGTGCCCCTGCTCTCCAAGACCAGCCCACTGGGACCTGCGTCTTCCCGTGCAGAGACACCACGGGAGGCGGTCTGGGAGCCCCTGGGCTGGCCTTGGGGTGCTCCTGTGAGTGGGAGGGGCCCGCCAGCTGGTCTGGGGATGGCCGTGGTAGACAGCCTACCTATGCCTGGAAGCCCAGACTGTCTCCTGAGGAAGCTTTGCAAATTTGGGGGAAAAGCATACCTTCTGCTCCCCCGTCCCTCCCCCCTCCCTACCCCGTCACCGCTGATGCCTGGAGACACAGTCATCCTAAGTCAGAAGGCAGCCAGACCACGGTTTTCTTTGAGGATCCTGTCCACGTGCGTCTGTTTTGTATTCTGCTGCTCTGTATGTTACAAAATTTCCAAACAAACCCCATACGCCTGTTGTTCATTGACGCTAGGAGCTGCATTGCTGTGTACACCTGTCGGGGGCTGTGATTAGCTGTCCACGTCAGGTTTCACAAAGGGAACTTTACTTACAAACGCAGTCATGTCTGGGGAGCCATCCGAGGGGCCCGTGTGGGTCCCGACATCCCGGGCTCCCCAGGGCGGGGCTGGGAGTTGGGGCGAGGGCAGCGGCAGCCCCGAGCTGACTCCTGGTGCCTGTGTCCACCCACCCCCCACCCCCAGGAGGCCTGGACATCGAGGAGGCACTGCCCTCGGGCCACCCGCCCACCTTCATTCAGTTCACCCATCACTCCTACGCCCAGATGGTGCGCGTGCTGAGGCGGACGGCGGCCCGCTGTGCCCCCATCTCCAAGACCTACAGCATCGGGCGCAGCTTCGACGGCCGGGACCTGCTGGTCATCGAGTTCTCGAGCCGGCCTGGCCAGCACGAGCTGAGTAAGCCACTGCCGCCATCGGGGGAGGCGGGGTGAGCGGTCTGGGCTGGGAAAAGGCACCGGCCCGCTTGGCCTTGGGGTACATGAGCAGGTCCTCGGTCCTAATCAAAGCCCCCGTGTTTGGGGGACGGGGTGGGTGGGGATTTGGGGCATGCTGGGGGCGCTGGGGTGCTGGCCACCTCCCACCAGGCGTGTGCGCCCACCGTCACAGCCACGCTGGGAGTTGGGGAGGAGGCGGCCAGGAGGGTTACAGCCCTGGGGGCTGCAGACGTCGTGGGCCTTGAGGTGAGGGGTGCACGGTGACCGCAGGCCCGTCAGACCTTGTGCGTCTCTAGTGAAAACCCTAACTGTGTTGTTGTTTCTGCAACCTTGCCCTGGTGCAGCTGGACGCCAGGCAGGTGTGTGGGCGCTGGGTCCTGGACCCTGACAGCTCCTCCTTTGAGTGTCATTCCCAGAGCGTCTTCCCATTAATTTAAAACCCAAGTCCATTTCAGCTCCTAGGAGGCTACGTCCTGTTTGGAGCTGGGGCCCCATGTGGGAAGCGCTGGATCTCACTGTGCCTGCAGCCGCGCTCTTGCAGGGCTCAGCGGTGGTCAGGCCCTGCCCCAGTCCTGGTTCACCTGCCGTGATGGGGAAGGCCCTTCCGGCCTGGACCGCAGATGCTGGAAAAATGACTGAAGCCATGTCAGGGGCAGGTCAAGGAAAAGGTGCTGGGCTCCGGGGCTGGGGCGTGGGGGTCTGGCCCCAGAACCCCGATGTTCTGACAGACTTGGCACCCTGGCTGGATGGCCTGTTTCCTGGGTAGCGAGGCGAAGATGAGCACCAGCCTGGCTCCGGGGCACTGAGAGCAGCTGGGCAGAGGGTCCCAGGCCTTCTCCCCAGCCCCTCAGCTCGTCTGTGCCTGAGACCCTGCGAGTCGGACAGGATCCGTCTGGATCCCATTTGGCCTTGGTCCTTACCAAGTACTCAAACGTGGCCCTCGTCTTGGCCAAGCGGCTCCGGCCCCCTTTGCTGGTCTAGCTGCGCTCAGCCTGGTTTCCATCCGGGTGGCTTCTGCAGCATGGACTTCACGTGCCCAAAGCCCTGTCTCCCATCGGGGGTCGGAGGTCATTGAGCCTCGCCCCTGCCTTCAGGGCCCACCCTGCCCAGCTCCCCCTCCAGCTCTCGGCTGAAGGCGGGACTCCTGCTTTCAGGTTGAGGGGGCGCAGCTGAGGAACACGGGGGCGGGCCGTGTCCTTTGTGAGGGGCCACGGGCAGTGACTGCTGTGACAGCCTCAGGGGCATCTGTGCGCTGGGGCTGTGGGAGGGACGGGGCTGCACACAGCCTGGGACGGAGATGCCGTTTTCCATGTGAGCAGTGCGGGGCTCAGAGAGGAGAGGCGACTCGTGCAGGGTCCATGTTAGGAAGACCGCTGGGCTCCTGGTCCACTCTTGCACGCATCCACCCGTCCATGTAGCCACCCATTCTTCCATCCGTGTACCCTTCCAGCCACCTTCATTCCTTCTTTCTTTCCTTTCTTCCGTCCTTCTCTCTTCCTTCGTTGCTTCCCGCTTTCCACCTAGCGATCCTTCCACCACCCACCTTCCCTCCATCCAGGCCCTCAGCCACCCATGCATCCTTCCATCTGTCTTCCTTCCTTCCACCTACCCATCGCTCCATCTATCCATCCTTTCACTCCAGGGCCACCTGTCTTCCCGTCTAAGCACCAGTGTCCGCTCTCCTCCACCGCACAAGCACGGGGAATGGCCGTGAATGAAATTCACACAGACCAACGATAGTGCCTAGGATTATTAATCAGTTATCATTGATCCATCACGCTGGTATTTAAGGCTCTACATCACCGACGAGCTCAGCGGAAGTGGTGGCCTTGATGAGACCTCGTTAATCACAGAGACACTTGGGCCAGAACCAGCGTGAATAGGTTCCGTAACAACAGCCTGCCCTTGCCACGTGGGCCCTTAGGTTTCCGGGACCCCGGAGGCGACCCCCAGGTCACTGTGTTCCCCTCCCCCACAGTGGAGCCGGAGGTGAAGCTCATCGGTAACATCCATGGTAACGAGGTGGCGGGCCGCGAGATGCTCATCTACCTGGCGCAGTACCTGTGCTCCGAGTACCTGCTGGGCAGCCCCCGAATCCAGCGTCTGCTCAACACCACCCGCGTCCACCTGCTGCCCTCCATGAACCCCGACGGCTACGAGGTGGCGGCCCCCG
>NW_011477043.1:146673-146864 GCF_000754665.1 Bison bison bison | reverse complement strand
GGAGGGCCTCTTGGAGGAGGTGACGAGTAGGGCCTTCAGCGGGTGGGCAGTGAGCTGTGCATCCTTGACGTGGGGCACCCCAGGCAGGGCACAGCCGGCTGGCTCAGGGCCTGGAGGTTGGAGGGTCAGCCCGGAGGTCTGGGAGGTGGCGGATGAGCTCCAGAGTTCATCTCATGAAACCAGAGAGAACC
>NW_011477043.1:145985-146358 GCF_000754665.1 Bison bison bison | reverse complement strand
CTGGACCTGAACCGAAACTTCCCCGACCTGACGTCCGAGTACTACCGCCTGGCCTCGGTCCGCGGCGCGCGCAGCGACCACATCGCCATCCCCCAGCACTACTGGTGGGGTAAGGTAGGAGCCCGCTGCCGCACCCGAGGGCTCCGGTTATTCCGGGACCCTTGGGGGGTCCTGCCCCTATTGAAAGCACCCAGAGCCTGGCAGGTGCCTGGTGACGGTGCGTGGGAGGGCTGCCTGGAGGAGGTGGCGTCCACAGGACGTGGGGGAGGAGGGTTCCAGGCCCAGGATGGGCACCTGGGGGCACCCAGTGGGGGGGGGCCGGGGCGGAATCCTAAAGCTTAGGCATGGGGCTGAGTGATCAGCAGGGACACGC
>NW_011477043.1:142866-145861 GCF_000754665.1 Bison bison bison | reverse complement strand
GGATGCGAACCATTCCCTTCGTGCTCTCAGCCAGCCTCCACGGGGGCGACCTGGTGGTGTCCTATCCCTTCGACTTCTCCAAGCATCCCCAGGAGGAGAAGATGTTTTCTCCCACGCCCGACGAGAAGGTGAGAGGCTGGGCGGGTTTGCTGTGGGTGGTGCCCTCGGGGGGCCTGAAGTCCTTCAGGTCCTGAGGCGAGTGCCTTCCAGCCTTCTGAACCATTCGGAGCCTTCCAGACCCAGCTCCAAACCCCCCTCCTCCAGGAAGCCTTCCAGCCAGCTCCGCCCCTCCCTTCTCTGGCCACCCCACCTTCCATCAGTGTCTCCTCTGGGAGCTCCTGGGGTGGGCACCCTGGCTGAGTGCCCTCCCCACACAGGCCACCCCAGGGGAGGGCGCGGCCCCAGGTGGTGCCAGCAGAGGGCAGTGCTGCGTTGCGCATGGCGCCCGGCGGCTCCTGGCGCCTCCCCCGTTGTGGGCAGGGTGGGCTTGCTAAAGGTCAGGTCCTTCCCTGGTGGCTCAGCTGGTAAAGAATCTGCCTGCAATGTGGGAGACCTGGGTTCCATCCCTGGGTTGGGAAGATCCCCTGGAGAAGGGAAAGGCTCCCCACTCCAGTATTCTGGCCTGGAGAATCCCAGAGAATTACTGGAGAAGGGAAAGGGTACCCACTCCTCCATCTTCTTGGGCTTCCCTGGTGGCTCAGCTGGTAAAGAATCTGCCTGCAATGCGGGAGGCCCCGGGTTTGGTCCCTGGGTTGGGAAGATCCCCTGGAGAAGGGAACGGCTCCCCACTCCAGTATTGTGGCCTGGAGAATCCCATGGACAGCCCACAGGGTGGCAGAGAGTCGGACACGACTGAGCGACTTCTTTCACTTCTCAGGTGCCCTGGGAAGCAGTGGGGTCCAACTAGGAGTTCTGGTCACCTGGGCCCAGAGGAGGCCCGTTTTCCCCACTGGTCAGAGCAGCAGGGGATAAGACCCGGGATGCTGGCCGGACCCTTCTCTGGCTGCATTCTTCCCTTCTCCGGGGGCACCCCTGCCCTGATGGACACCAGAGCTGGCCTTCTGGAAGGGCATGGGAGCTGAGGAGACCAAGGCCAGGGACTGGGGGTGAGCTTTGCTGGGTCACCCCCTGGAGTTGAGCTGCGCAAACTGCCCTGATGGCCCCCATCCCCCAGGGCCGTTTGTGCCCCGCCAGGAGCAGGAGTTTCCCACCCTCGCAGGAGGCCGCAGCTTGCAGGACTTCCCCTGACCAGCACGGGGAGGCTCCGGAGGGTCTGACCGGGTCACTAAGGCCTGGGCACTAAGCGGGCCCCCTGGAGGCCCAGACTCGGGCGGAGGGCCGGGCCTGGCCGCTGCCGCCTTCTCAGACCTTCCCCTGGTACTGGGGGCAGGGCAGAGAGCGTGGGGCGGGTCCCGGATGGACAAGTGCCCGGGCCGGCCCCCGTCTTGTTCTGTGGTCCCTCAGGGGTCCCCCTGCCTCACCCAGCCCCCCCTCCTCACCTCCCCACGGCAGGTCTCCCCCTACCGCCGTGACGAGGACAGGGCCCTGAGCTGCGGGCCCTCGTCTACGGGGGAGACGGAGTCAGACTCGAGCAAGGACGAGGAGGTGCGGCCTCGGCCAGGGCAGGGAGCTGCCCGGGAGGCCGGGGACGAGCGGGGGTGGGGTGCGTGCGTGTCTGTGTGTGTGTGGACCGCAGCCTGAGGGTGGACTTTGAGAAGGGCGTCCTCCAGGGCCAGCCCCCCCGTGGAGCCGGAGGATCAGGTGGGGACTCCCCCAGGCTCCCAGGAGTGAGGCTCAGGGCTGTGGGCAGTGGGAGCTGGGGGGCCCAGCGGGCACGGGCTGAGCCCGCCCCCTGCAGCGCCGGGAGCTGCACCATCCGGACGTCACCTGTGTGTCCCCGCTGACTGGCCCTGCCCTCGTTCGTTCTGGTGCCCACTGCCTCCCTCACTCAGCACATCCCCACTCAGCCACCCACCTAGTCACTCAGCCACCCACCCAGTCACCCACTCACTCAGCCATTCACTCATCACTCACTCATTCATTAATTCACCCACTCACTCATTTATCAACCATCCACTCATTCATTTCCTCCCTCCCTCACTGATTCCCGCACTTAGTCATTCATTCAGTCACTCAGTCGTTTATTCACTCACTCATCACATACCCATTCATCCACTCACTAATTCACTCACTCACTTATTTGCTCACTTGTTCATTCACTCACTCATCCATCGCTCAGTCATTCATTCCTCACTCATTCATCACTCATTCACTCATTAATTCACCCACTCACCCATTTATTCACTCGTTCATTCATTCCCTCCCTCCCTCATTCACTCCCTTACTCAGTCACTCACTCACTCACTGACTCCTACAACCAGCACATGCCTGGGACCCAGAGAGGTGCTGGCTTCTATGCTTGGGGCTCTGCAAGTGCTTCTGGAGTGGCTGGGTGTCTCCCCTGTGCATGACCTGTGCCCGCTGTGGCTGTGCCGTCAGAGGGCAAAGTCAGCATCTGGGTGAAGCCCCTGGGCACCAGGCTCAGACTCTCTGGCTCTCAGGGGCAGATGCGTGAAGATGCCTCGAGGGGGGAAGTTCACCTCAATGAGTCCCCACAGAGTCAGAACACCGAGTGCCTTCCCCACCAGCCATCAATCACCGATCGATCATCCTTCAGACCTGCAGCCAGCGGTGGTCTCTGTGGAAACCAGGGTCCCAGGAGAGGCTTGGGGAGTGGGGCAGCAGGAGGAGGGCCTGAGCAGGGTGTCCAAGCCACACCCCCAGACTTCCATGGTGCCACAGTGCCTCAGGGCAGCATTCAAGGCTCCTAGGCCAGCCAGGGCTGCCTGCCTCGCCCCTCTGTCCCCCTACACACCTGCCCCTTCTGCCAAAATCCTGCTTCCAGCTCGGCTCCAGCTCCGTCCTGCCATCCAGGCCCTCCCTGGCCCGGCCCAGCCCCCAGTGGGAAGGAGCTAGTTTATGCAGGCCCCTGGCC
>NW_011477043.1:141066-142766 GCF_000754665.1 Bison bison bison | reverse complement strand
CTGGGCTGCAGCCAGTCCACATCTGCGCCTCCTAGCAGCCCACCACACCCCACCTTGTTTCTCTGGGAGTGGTCATCCCTGTGTCCTCCCCACCCACCCATACCCGGCACCTGGGCAGAGCTCCCGCCCCCAGGGCAGGCCTGATCCCAGCCAGCCTGGGGCTCGAGCACCCTGGGGTGGTGGGGACTTTCCCTGCTCTCCTGAGGGGCTGACTGACAGGTGACAGGAGGCGGCCCCAGGGCAGGATGGAGAGAGACCAGGAGAGAGGATTTGGGGGGGCACACCTTGGAGAGGGGCTAGCCTAACCTTCTGGGCCTAACCAGCCTAGGTCCCACTCTTCAGATGGGTGGTGGGTACCAGAGAGGTGGGGACCCAGGCAGAGTTCCAGAAACAACCCCGTCAGCACCTGGATGCCTGCCTGAAAGGGCTGATGCTGACCACAGGTGGCTGCGGCTGCTGGCAGGATAGCGGTCCTTGACTGCTGACCTTGGTGACTGCAGGACACCCATGGGCTTGTATGTGGGGACTTGGGCTGTGTCTGTGGGACCAAGTTGAAACTGCAGCCTTACCCTGAGAAACTGGACGCATCCTTCTCCAAACCACAGGCCCTGGGTCTGAGTCGTCAGGAGAGACCTCACTGTGGCCTGGAGCAGCCGCTCATTGCTGGCCCCACCTGTCCACCTCCCCTTTTCTTAAAGAAGGGCCCTCATGCAGGGACACCATCTCCCGGGGCCCGGGGCCCCTGAACAGGCCCAGGGCAGGCGCACCCCTCATCCATCTGGACCTTGCTTGGAGCCTCCACTCTGGGTCAGACCTGTGTCTGGTCCTGGGACACACAGGTGGCTGAGTCCAGTCTGGGAGGAGGACCTGGGGCCTGCAGGGGTGAGGGGTGTCATGAGGGGAGCTCTGGGCTGGGGGAGGCCAGTGGGGGAGGGGCTCTGCACCACCTAGGAATTGGGGCCACCCTCCAGGCTCTGCCCCCAGGCTCCCCCCCCTCCCAGGGGGTGGCAGACCCTGAGCTGCGTCCTGTGTGGGACCACCAGACGCAGTGGAAACTGGGGACAGGTTATGGCAGCAGGCGGGTGGGCTCCTGCAGCGGCTGGTGTTCCTGGGCACATAAAGTGGTGAATACCATAGACGTTCACGTGAGAGATGAAGGCAGTAAAAATGGAACCATCCCAGCCCCCATCCCCCCCCACCTGTTTCCCCCCAAGGCCTGCCCTCTGCTCAATAGCAAGAAATGCTTCATGCCGACCTACCTCCGGAACGCCCCCTTCTCGAGGGGAAGCCCACACCACCTAGCCAGGTGTGCAGGGCTCCCTGACGTGCCCGTGTACCCACCTCCGTTCCTCTGCACATGCTGGGCCCGCTATAAAGACACTGCCCCCCTCCCACCTGAGCTGCAGGCGTTCCCTGAGGCAGCCCCGCCCACGAGGCACCTCCCGCCTCACCCTCTGCCCCCAGCTCAGAGGGCGTCCAGCAGGGCGCCCACCACAGCCCTCGTGGGGACCTCTCCGTCTCCCTTCCAGATGTTCAAGTTGCTGGCCCGAGCCTACGCCGACGTGCACCCTATGATGATGGACAGGTCGGAGAACAGGTGTGGGGGCAACTTCCTGAAGAGGGGCAGCATCATCAATGGGGCTGACTGGTACAGCTTCACCGGAGGTGCGCTGGCCGGTAGAGGGGGTGTTGGGGGCCGG
>NW_011477043.1:139175-140765 GCF_000754665.1 Bison bison bison | reverse complement strand
GGGGCCCGAAGCCCGGCCGGGGCTGGGCGAGGGCGCAGCTGGGCAGGGGAAGGGCTAGGCTCAGGGTCCGAGCTGAACTGGGGCTGGAGGGAGGGAAAGTTCCTATATCCGGGAAGGGCTAGACTTCCTGTTGCCTTTTCTGCGGTTTATTTAATGGTCACTTACCATCTCATGATCCCACCCATGACCAGTTCGCCTTTTGGGGGTTTTGTAGGGTTGCCTGATGGAGTACAGGATTGTCAGTGAAGCCGGAGTTTTAGAGAAGTGAGGAAGGGTGTTGAGTACTATATAAATACTAACTCCAAACATGTGGGATGTTCTTACACTAAAACTATATTCATTATTTCTCTGAAATGCGGGAGCAGGTGACTCCCTGTGTCACTGGGGCCCCGAGGCTGAGCCCACAGGCCTCCACGCGCTGCTGGCCACGCCTCCACGCGCTGCTGGCCACCCCTCCACGCTGGCATGACGCTGAATATTCATGTCCCTTGACAGATAAGGAAATTGGACTCAGACAAGGAAAGGGCCAGCTCAAGGGCCTCAGCCCGTCGCAGAGCTGAGACTCACCCTGCCTGTCCCCCAACTTCTCCTGGGAGGTGGACAGGGCGGCCCCTCAGCTCCTGTTCCAGAGACGTGTTCTCCTCTGCTCAGCGCCCCTGCTGCCCACGGTGGCACATGTGGTCTTTCCCCGGAGGGGGCAGTGCAGCTTCTGTCTCGCCAGGACCCAGACACATGGGTCCCCTGACCCTCGGGGGGAGGGCTTCGAGTCTCAATCATGACCCTTCAGTGGGGTCTGTAAAGAGCCCACTGGGGTGCTGAGCCTGGGAGAGGTGAGCCGGGCTCCCCACCCACCGGGCATGAGTTCAGGAGGGTTAGGGGCCATGGCCAGGGACAAGGGGCCATCTGTGTGTGGAGGGTGTGGCCTCACTGCGGACTTGAACGGTAACTCATGAGGGGTGGCTACTGGCTGCCAGGGCTTGGAGGAGGCCCTGAAGCTCTGAAGGTCCAGGCCCCAGAGCCACCTAGAAGCTTCTGCTGGACAAGACCTCCCAAGCAGTTGGGGTGGAGGGCAGGCTCAGGGGGCGGTGGTCAGCCCGACCTGCTCCAAAGGCTCTGTGGCCTCCCAGGCCGGCTATCAGCCCCCCTGAGCTGGGCTCCCCCAGAGATGGAGTTTGTAGGACCTTCCTCTCTGAATCGGTCTCAGGGCTGTCCTGTAATTGGACATGTCATCAGTGACCGCGCTGGGCAGGGGCACCTGTGGGCCCAGCGTGAGCCCAGCTTCTGTGCTGGAGGTGGACTTGCTCCTGCTCCCCGAAGGCCGCACAGATGGTGGGGAGTCTGTGGGCAGGGGCGCCAGACCACTTGTTCCCCAGCCCAGTCCCCCCTCCCCGGGACCTTGGGTGGGAGCCGTCTGCCTCCATCTGTCTGGCTGGGAGGCCGGGATAGGACTGGCCTCTCCCAGCTCTCCAGCCCGGGCCCGCGGGGGCTGGTGTTGAGGGCCGCTCGCTCAGCTGCCCCCACCCCCACCGTGCTGCAGGCATGTCCGACTTCAACTACCTGCACAGCAACTGCTTTGAGATCACGGTGGAG
>NW_011477043.1:133365-138991 GCF_000754665.1 Bison bison bison | reverse complement strand
CGGCGTCCACGCGGTCACGTAGTCATTCTGCACTTGCTTCTTCGTTAACCATCTGTGTTCATGAGTGAAGGCTCACCAGACGTCTCTCCTCCCCTAGGCCCAGCCTCGGGGTGGCTGGGGATGCCAGAGGGGCACACATCAGGGTCCCCAGTGCAGCAGGGGTCTCTGTGAGGGGAGTGCAGGGGGCAGTGCAGCCCAGGGCAGCCCCTGACCCAGCCTTGGAGGCCAGGTGTCTTCTTGGAGGAAGGAGGCACCCGGGATGTGTCTTGAAGTGGAAGTAGGGGAGGTCATGCCACAGGACAGGGACCCTCTGACAGAGGGGGTGGCGTGGGGGTGTTTAGACCACCGAGGGTCCCGTGGCCAGAATGAGGGGCATGGCCCTGGGAAGAGGTGAGTCCTGGCTGGGAGCACGCCTGCAGGGCATGGCTGGCAGCAGGGTGCGGGGTCGTCAGGCAGGGCCTGTCCTCCCCTTAGGCTTGGAGGGGAGGACACGGGCTGCTGGGGTGGGAGTAGGGCAACAGGATTGAGGGGTGACCTCCTCATCGTGGTCTGAGAGCCTCCAGAAATAAGCGTACCGTGAGCGGGGGGCCTCAGAGAGCGTGTCTAAAGTCACCCCTCACCGGACCCAGAGAACCGAGACTCCCGGTGGTCCAGTGACCATGTGGGGACCCAGTGCTGAGGTCCCGCCACCCCTTCCAGCCCTGCCCCAGCCCTCAGGCTCCACAGCGTGCCCCCCACCCCTCCCAAGGGATGCTGTTCTGAATAGGGTAATGCTCATGTGAGGGACACGGAAACTCAAAACGGAGCATGATAACGGGGGTTTTGTGAGAAGCCTCTGCTTTTTCCTTTTTCCCGAGCATCTTTAAGAATCATAAAAATCGCATGTTGCTGCCAGTGAGGAGCAGGTCCGAAGAGAGGAGCAGGATTGCCCGAGGGAGACAGCAAGGGGCTGTGAGCGTGCAGAACTTTACAGTTGGTGCCCCCTGCCCCCAGCCCCAGCCACACGGCCTCGAATCCTGCCACCAGGCCTGGCTGGGAGACAGGGCTGCCGCGTTTTTCAGTTGGAAGAATGAGGGTGCTGGGGAAGGGTCGTGCCAGTAGGGGGACCCTGGGCTCCCATCCAGGATCACGGGGGCTCTGATATAGCCAGAGGAGGAGACAGAGAGTGACTGCGCTGGTCCGATGTCATCGGCCTCTCGAACTCAGATCTGCCTGCCCCAAGCCCCAGTTCCACTGTCGAAGCCCCTCCCTTCTAGAAAGATCAGGAACTTCCTCCCCGTGGGGAGCGAGCAGAGCCTCTGGGCCAGCAGCTGCAGCAGTGGGGAAGGAGCAAGGCCCCGGATGACAACTGGACATTGTCAGCGTGGGGTCCTTCTTGGAGGCTGTGCCAGCCACCTTGCTGCTCGGGGCCGGGCAGCATCAATAATGGCTCATGGCCAGGCCTCCTCGCGCGTCACGCTTTACGGCCATCTGGTGGAAATGACTTTTAAGGAGCCTTAAACGGGGCTGGGATCGCTCTGTGGATATTGCATGTGAAGGCTCGGGGCATAAAGATTTAATACTGCAATCGGCCGGGCAGCCTGTGGCCGAGCCTGGCTGCCCCCCAGGACGGTCCCCAGGACAGCTGCCCGGGCCTCCTGATAAGGATCTGTCTGTCATGTCCACTGAGGCCTTTCCCTAAGTGATCCTGACCAGGCCTGGGGGGGTGGCATCCACCTCCCTCTGGTTGAGGTGGCGGCGGGGGGCATCTCTCCTCCTCTGCCTGAGAGCTCCACGTGTCTGCTTCTGCAGGATGATGACCGTCCGCCTGAGAGCAGGGATGGACCAAGCGCTCGCTGGAGGTCCTTCTGTGTGTCTGGCCTCTGCTCTAGGGTTAGGGGGCAGGGAAAAGGCAGACGGTGACATCGCAGTGAGGTCAGAGCTGGAAGAAGGGAACCAGGACTGTGAGTTCCCCAAGAAGGCCCCCGGTGTGACCAGTCATCAGGGAGGGCTTCCTGGAGGAAGAGGAGTGTGAGCTGTGTCTGGAAAGGGGAGAGGGATAGGTCAGGCCTTGTGAGCAGAGGAAGGACGGGGTGGAGGCTGGCAGTCCTGGGCGGCCCTGGAGGAGGGAGGGGCAGCCTTCAGGGACAGAGCAGCCCCCAAGCTGAGTTGCCATTCCCACCCGGAGTCCCGGCCTCCTCTGACGTGAGGAGGATCGACCTCTGGTTGTTTCCTGCCGATGGAGCTAGGGTGCTCAGCTTGTGCCTTGCACGTCATTTTAGGAGAACTGTGCAGAGGCTCTGGGAGGTGCTTTTTTTGCCAAGTGTAAGGCTTCCTGGCCTGATGGTGACGTGTGCGTGAGCTGTGGGGCATCTGCTTGGACACCGCCCGTGCTTAGGACCAGCCCAAGGAGAGGGTGGGGCCGCCCTGCCTCCAGCTCGGCTGTACTGATTCTTATTCCCTGAGGCGGGCACAGCGACCCTCTGTTACAGATGGGGAGAGGGGCCGAGATGCCCAGGTGGCTTGCCTGAGGTCAGAGAGCCGGTTGGTGCCCGGCTGGGACTGACACCAGGGTCCCAACCCTCAGGCCTGTGTCCTCCTGCTGCCTCCCCACTGCCTTCGGGACCCCAGCCCCACTGGCCCTAGTTACCCAGGCAGGGGGCTCAGATGTGTTCACAGGTGGGCACAAGGGGTCACAGGTGCCGCTCAGGGCTCAGGAGATGTTGTCGGCCTGACCCCCTGAGCTGGCACTGTGGGCCATTTGGAAACCCTGAATGGGGTTGATTGTTGCTGGGGGAGGACCCCGGCGGTGGGCTCCTCATTGCTCACCCTCACCTCACAGACGAGGGTTTCCCTGGAGACAGCCTGGGTGGGCTGCCGGGCCCTCAGTTCAGTTCAGTTCAGTTCAGTCGCTCAGTCGTGTCCGACTTTTTGCGACCCCATGAATTGCAGCACGCCAGGCCTCCCTGTCCATCACCAACTCCCGGAGTTCACTTAAACTCACATCCATTGAGTCGGTGATGCCATCCAGCCATCTCATCCTCTGTTGTCCCCTTTTCCTCCTGCCCCCAATCCCTCCCAGCATCAGAGTCTTTTCCAATGAGTCAACTCTTTGCATGAGGTAGCCAAAGTACTGGAGTTTCAGCTTTAGCATCATTCCTTCCAAAGAACACCCAGGGCTGATCTCCTTCAGAATGGACTGGTTGGATCTCCTTGAAGTCCAAGGGACTCTCAAGGGACTAGATTTGATAGATAGAGTGCCTGAGGAACTATGGACGGAGGTTCGTGACATTGTACAGGAGACAGGGATCAAGATCATCCCCATGGAAAAGAAATGCAAAAAGCAAAATGGCTGTCTGGGGAGGCCTTACAAATAGCCGGGCTCTCAAGCGGGTACAAACCGTATCCCCACCCGGTCCTTGGCCCCCTCAGGTGCACCGGGGCATCAAAGGCATGGTGATGGACAAGTTTGGCAAGCCGGTCAAGAACGCCCGGATCTTAGTCAAGGGCATCCGCCACGACATCACCACTGGTGAGCAATTCCTGGGGCTCCTGCAGTGCTCAGAGTGTGACCCTGCTCCATCCGTCCACTGCTGGCCTCGGGGGAGGGTGAGGCTGGGGAGCCCCGGGGGTCTGTGTCCACCTCGAGCTGTATCTCCTGCAGCACTGAGCCCAGCGGGTGGGGACACATGCAGGTCTTGACTGCTGATGACCATCGATGTGGATCCTGTGTTCCTCAAGAAGGAACACCACCATTATAGACGGAGCCTGTGGGTTCACGTCCCAGAGCTTCTATCCCACTGACCAGCTGTGTGTCCTTGTGGGCTCTGGGTGCCCTCAGGGATTTCACAGCTGGTTTGAGAAATACCGTACCCTGTGACGTGTGCTCCTGGAGGAAACAGTCCAGAGAAAGGAGGGCTTGTTAACTGTGTGTGTACAGGGGTGGGGTGGGGTGGGGCAGGGTGGGATGGACTGTGAAGGCTTCAGAGAGGAGGTGTGGCTAGGCAGGGCTTTGCAGGATGAATAGGAGTTTGACAGAGGGAGGCGGTGGGAAGGACGTTCCAGGCCCACACAGAGGCGAGTGCACCCTTGGAGTCTGCTGTCCTGCAGGCAAACGCCCCGACCCCCAGTGCCCACTGTCTCAAGGCTGTGTGGGCCCAGCTCCGAGAGCCATTCCCCTTCCATGTGTCTGCAGCCCCAGATGGTGACTACTGGAGACTGCTGCCCCCGGGGGCCCACATCGTCATCGCTCAAGCCCCTGGCTATTCCAAGGTCATCAAGAAAGTCATCATCCCTGCCCGGATGAAGAGGGCCGGCCGCGTGGACTTCATTCTCCAGCCACTGAGGACTGGACCCCAGAAGTTCCTTCCCGGGTCCCGGAGGGGTGGGCTCGGAGGGGAGCCCCAGGAGCCCGACGAGGAGCCCCTGGGGGCCCGGAGACAGCCCACGACCGGCGGCAGCAAGCCCTGGTGGTGGTCCTACTTCACGTCGCTGGGCCAGCACCAGCCACGCTGGCTGCTCAAGTACTAGGTGCCCCGGCCCTGCCGGACGCGCAGGCCACGTCGTCTCCTGCTCTTGATCCGTCTTCCAGAGGCGTCCCACGAAGCCGTCTCCGTCTCATTAAAGTGTTTCTCTTCCCCTCCCACTGCGATGAGAGGCTCTGTGTGCGCGGCCCGGCGTGGCCGCTGGAGGAGAGAGGCCCGCCTGTCCTGCCCGCCTCCGGGGTCCCTGGCATGGGCTCCTCTGTCCCCCAGGTGGCCATCCCAGGGCGGCTCTGCCAACCCTTCTGTGCGCAGCCCATTCCTGGAAAGGGAGGCCTTGAATCCAGAGGGGCCTCGACGTTATAGACGGAAAGCCGAGGTTCAGCAGGGGGCGTGATGCCCCAAGGCCACACGGAGAGGGTGATGCCGGGCTGGGACTTGAGGCTGAGGGTCCTGCGGTTGACGGCTGTGTGTCTGGGAGGATGTGGATGCAGGTGGGAGGTGGGGGGAAGCTGGGGGGAGCCTGGTTGGGGAGTGGGAATTGGCTGAGCCCCCAGCAGGTGACAAGGTCATCATAGTCTCTAGGGCAGGTGAGCCGGCAAGAAGCATGGCCCAGCAGTCACCCTCAGAAGCGCCTGACTCCAGGAGGAAGGGTCTCCCTCCTCAGCCCCCTCCTCATCCTGTGATGAAAGCATCTCAGGGCCCCTCAGGGCCCCCTCTTGGTCCACCTCTGAAGTTCGGTGCGTCTGTCCGTCCTGGGATCTGTCGGATGGGGAGTGAGGAAGCCTAACAGAGGAGGCCCCTAGAGAGGGTGTGCTAGTCATCTAGGGCTGCATAGCAAAGCCCCGCAGACCACGAGCACTCGTCCCCTGGTCTTGGAGGCTGGGAGGCCGAGGCAGGGGGTCTGCAGGCTCCTTCTGCTCCAGGCCTGTGTCCTTGGTGTCTAGACGGCCGTCCTGACCCCCTGTCTTCCCATCCTGCTCCCTCCACGCCTGTCTCTCTATCCCAGTGTCCTCTGTTTATATAAGTCTTATTGGATGGGGGCCCACCCTGAGGGCCCCATTTGATTTGATCACCGCGGTCTCCAAATACAGTCGCGTTCGCGGGTACTGGAGCTTAGGACTCCAACATATAAATTCTGGGGAGTGGGGGGTGGCGGGGTTGGG
>NW_011477043.1:131731-133177 GCF_000754665.1 Bison bison bison | reverse complement strand
CCCTCTGCCCCACCCTCACCCCTGTGCCAGCAGTCCCGAAGAGCAGCGTGTATCTGGTCCCACTGTGTACCGGGCACCCCATCCTTGCTGCACAGATACGGGTGCCACCCAGAGAGCTTTTGTGATGAGTTCAGGACCTTGTGGTGTATGGGTGGTGTCAGCTGAGTCCCTCCTGCAGGACCCCGTGTGGGGTTCCTGCTCTCCCCACGTCTCTCACCGGCTCCACTGGTCACGGCCAACTCCCGGGTCGGTCTGAGAGGCGGAGACAGCTCTGCCTGGAGCCCATTTCACGCTTCAGGCACTGGAGGTGAGGACAAGGGCAGGGAGACTGACCTCTGAGAGACGCCCCAGCCCCCAACTGGTGCCTACACTGTCTGCGGACAGCAGAGACCCCACAGTGGCTCCTCTGTCCTTTCAGAGAGCCCAGGAGTCCTTGGCCTCGCCCTGAGCCAGGTTCCCTCCTGTCGTTTCAAGTCTCCTGGTTTCTAATGTGGGAAACGGTGTTTGGAAAATGTCAACTCTGCAGCCGAGCGCTCACTGCCCTCTTCTCCACGATGGGGGTGGGGGATGGGGGCGGGATCACAGCTTCCAGACCCTGAAGAGGACAGAGCTGGAAACAGGGTTCCTTTGTAGGGGGAGCATGGATGGGTTCATATGCTTGGCTTCAATCCAAGTTCAGGATTACTTGGCCCCCCGTGCTACCCCAAGAACCCTTGGTTTCCACAGCGATGGGAGAGATCAAGTCTGTATTTGTTACAATCAATCATGTGCTTTATTCCAAATGCACGCACACTAACCTCAGACAACACCACCGCTCCACTGGCCATGTGACGACGGAAAGCAGTTTGAGATTTTCCTTTTTTTTCTGTTGCTTTTGTGCTGGGAAATAACCTGTTAAGATACAAGGTCAGATTATTAGCTTTTACTCATCCTGAGGCCATGCAGCTGAGGGCCAGCAGAGACTGGCAGGCAGATTCTGAAACGGCGGGAGACTGGTCTGCTGGAGACTCAGCCAAGGATGTGGAGGGTGGGGCTGAGGGCGGCGTGGCTCAGAGACTCAAGGAGGCAGGCAAAGTATCTGGAACTTAAAGCCATGATTCGTGAGCCAAAATACAACTTTAAGCTGAACTGAGAGAGATCAGGAGCCTTGGTTGTGAATTAGTGTCTGGAAAGGCCAAGGACAAATACATCACCGAGAGAAAGCCGCAGGGAAAAGGGATGTTGAGGACAGACCCAGCAGCCCCGTGCGCAAATACTAGGGGAGAAAACCAAGGAGTAGAGAAAAAATGGAGCGAACGATGGATTCGTGATGGCAGATTGAAAGAGCTCGTAGGTTCAAGGCAAGACTGGTGGAGAAAACACGCCAGATATAGTCAGATGAAGTCTCTGAATTCTCAGGGAAAAGTGAAAGTCTTGCAAGCTTCTATAGAGGAAAAAAAAAAAATC
>NW_011477043.1:131414-131631 GCF_000754665.1 Bison bison bison | reverse complement strand
GGGGGACACAGTTCAACCCCTAAGAGGAGGACCGGCCACAGCTCGATGGTTTCCTTGCTGGCTCCTGGCTGTGTTCTTAGAGGTCCCTTGCATCCCTAGTCCAGGCCTGGGCAGGGTTGACCCCATACAGAAGTGGGGGTGTATCTTGCCAGAGCAGTGGCTTCACTTCATGAATATCGGCCTGCCCCCCACCCCGCTGCCCTTGCCCATCAGCATT
>NW_011477043.1:124166-131314 GCF_000754665.1 Bison bison bison | reverse complement strand
CAAGGGGACTTCCCCTGGTGGTCCAGTGGTTACGATTCTGTGCCCCCAGTGCAGGGGGCTTGGATTCAACTCCTGGTCAGGGAATTAGATCCTGCATGCTGAAACGTAGACCCCACACGTGGCAGCAAAGGTCCCACATGCTACAGCTAAGATCCAACGAAGCCGTATTAAAAAAAAAAGAACGGTGCAGCTATATAAATTAAAAAAAAAGGCATCAGATTGCCCTTGGACTTCTCATCTGTCACTCTGAGACACTAGAAGACGGTGGGCCAGTGTCTGCAGAGAGCTCAGCGGCGAGGACTCCACTCAGCACTCCCACCCGGGTTGTTGTTCAGTCGCTCAGTCGTGTCAGACTCTTTGCGACCCCATGAACTGCGGCACGTCAGGCCTCCCTGTCCCTCACCATCTCCCAGAGTGTGCTCAAACTAATGTCCATTGAATCGGTGATGCCATCCAACCATCTCAGCCTCTGTCGTCCCCTTCTCCTCCTGCTGTAAACCTCTCCCAGCATCAGGGTCTTTTCCAATGAGTCAATTCTTCACATCAGGTGGCCAAAGTATTAGAATTTCAGCTTCAGCATCAGTCCTTCCAATGAACACCCAGGACTGATCTCCTTTAGGATGGACTGGTTGGATCTCCTTGCAGTCCAGGGGACTCTCAAGAGTCTTCTCCAACACCACAGTTCAAAAGCATAAATTCCTCAGCACTCAGCCTTCTTTATGGTCCAACTCTCACATCCATACATGACTACTGGAAAAACCAAAGCTTTGACTCTATGGACCTTTGTCAGCAAAGTGATGTCTGTGCTTTTTAATACTCTGTCTGGGTTTGCCATAGCTTTTCTTCCAAGGAGCAAGCTTCTTTAGTTCATGGCTGCAGTGATTTTGGAGCCCAAGAAAATAAAGTCTGTCACTGTTTCCATTTTTCACCCATCCATTTGCCATGAAGTGATGGGACCAGATGCCGTGTCTTCATTTTTTGAATGTTGAGTTTTAAGCCAGCTTTTTCACTCTCCTCTTTCATTTTCACCAAGAGGCTCTTTGGTTTCTGTTCACTTTTTGCCCTTAGGATGGTATCTGCATGTCTGAGGTTGTTGATATTTCCCCCACAATGAATAATTGTACTCAGTCGTGTCCCACTCTTTGTGCCATGACGCGACATGGATACTTGTAATCAATGATCGTAATAATAGTGATGCCCACAGAAAGCTTTCCCTGTGCTGTGATGCTCAAACAGCCTTACGTGTACGAGCTTAATTCGTCACCTCTCACTGATGAGTATTAGAACCATCCCTGTTTTATAGGCCCAGAGAGGTTAAGTAGCTTACCCACAGGCACGCAGCCAGGTCTTGGGATGAGCCTCTGCTATTTGCCCCTCTTTTACATTCTCTGCAGATAGAAGTCATGGGTCACAGGGGAGAGCTTCCCCGATCTGGGGAGGATCAAGGGAACACATCACCCACTTGAGACAGAGCCCCGACATAGCGGAGACTGAAAGCAGGGGTCCTCCTGCCGTAGTCACTGTGAGGCCGAAGCCCGTGTCAGCGCCAGGGGGACCTGGGATTTCAGTGAGAAAAAGGAGACCTGAGAAAGTCATCGCGGGGCTACCTGGGTGGCTCCGGGCCGTGAGAGCTGGTCCTGCCTCTCCTGCATGGGGTTGGGGCCCCAGCAGAGGCTCCAAAGGCAGCTGAACGGGCAGTTTGGGGTTACTGGTGGCGGGTCTTGGTTCTGTGTGCTAACGCAGAACCAGGAGTTCGATGTGGAGGCAGGAGAAGGAAGGGGACCCCTGGTGGGAAGAGGATGTGGGGTGGACAGCAGCAGAGAGAGGAAAAGGCAAAACAGCTCACAGGGAGGGAAAGAGCAGCGCAGAGGAAGCGAACGGCGAGACACGCAGACCCCAAACTGCGCCCGGGCTAAGCTCCCGCTAAAGGGCAGCGGCCACCAATCCCGGCTGTAAAAAGGCCGCCTGTACTTTATTTTGCTTATTCTTTAAACTTTTTTTAATTGAAGTATAGTTGACTTAAAACGTTGTGTTAGTTTCAGATGTACAGAAGAGTGATTCAGTGTCATGCATATGTGTACACATATATATTCTTTTTTTATTACATTCTGTTAAAGAGGCATCTTTCAAGCGAGTGGTAAAGAATATTTGAGAATAAAGAGATGTTGAAAGGCTTCCAAGGGAAAAAAAAAAAAAAAGGCAGGGTTCCAAGAAATGCAGAATAAAGGAGAGCAACGGCATCATTTTTAGTCTAGGGCAGGTGGAACTGAAAATCAAAAACATTAAATGGGAAAGAGACATTTTGAAGGATTAAAAGAACAATTTACGAGTAAGATAAAGTAATCAAATCTGTATTCTACACTCATCAACTTAGCAGCTAACTGTATAAACCAAGGTATTTAAAAATACGACAACGTAATGAATTCCAATAGGAATTGCAGTGCACCATTTCAAAATCAGACCAAGCTAGCAGATGATGAAAAAAAGAACCAAGCTTTAGAGAAATGGAATCAAATATCAGCAAACTCAATGTAACAGATGTATACAAAACATTTCATGCTTAACGTAGAGATTATATTTTGTTTTCAAGAGCCACTGACCATTTATGAAAATTGATATGTACTTAGTCACAGAGTAAACCTTTAGAAACCTTTAGAAAAGTTAAGATTTTCTCTAGCCGTATTCTAGAAAAATTATAAATAATCTATAAAATTTTGTCAACCCCCCCCCCTCCGCCCCCACAAATCCCAACCCTTTATTCCTTGGAAAGTAAGAAGCACACTCAAATTATGCTTTATCTTAGAGAATGGATTTAGCTGCACAGCAGAGAACCAACAGAAGAGCCATTTGAAAGTCTGGGCTGGGTGGTGGTCAGACAGCAGGACAGTCCACTCTGTCTCGGGCCCCACAGTCTTGATGCTCGGCCATCCAAGGGCTGCCCTCGTCCGCCTGGTCCCCAAAATTCCGCATCCCTTCCGCTCACATCCCATGGGCCAGAAGCCAGTCACGTGGTTGCCTGGCCTAGGGAATGCTGGGAGCTGTAGTTTTTATCCTGGGTGGGTCCAATAAAAACGGAGAGCTTTGTTACCATAGAAAGAAGAATTTTGGAAGACTATTAGACTCTACTACATCCTTAGAGGAAAATGGAAACGAAAACTGAAATTAATAACTCATCTAAGAGAGGGGACAAGGAAAGCATATCAATGGGACACAGAGCTGAGAAAAATGTAAGCTTTCAGTACATTGATCCTTGAATAGGAAAGACTAAAAATACAGGGATTAATTTATCACGTCAAGAATGTATAATCAAAAAAAAAAAAAAAAAAAAAAAACAACCCAGAATATAAGAAGAGGAAAATGATAGAGAAAAAAGATAAAGAAAAGAAATCAGAAGAGTAGAAAGTATACACATATCTCAGAACGGATTCTTTTTTTTTTTTCAGAGTGGATTCTTTAAAAAGACCAATAAAAACACATAAATTTCTCACAAACCTAATTAAGAAATACAGAGTAAGAGAGACATGATTGAAAGTGAGAAAAAGACAATAACTAAAAAATTGGAAGAGATTAAATAAATAAATAAATAAATAAATATATATATATTTTTTTTACCAGAAGTTTCATGTAACTTGATGGCCATAAAACTGACCTGGAGAAAAAGAGGTGATGTCCTGGAAAACATATAAATTGAACATATAAAATAAAATAAGTATAAATTATAAAACTTAACCTAAGAAGACGTCGATAACTTGAACAGATCATGTACGAGAGAGCAGATGGAAACACGGGTACCAAGGGCTGGGGGGGTGGAGGTGGGGGTCTGCTAAGGAGCATGGTCTTCAGGACTGATGCGAATGTCCTGGAATTAGACAGTGGTGATGCTTGTACGACTCTGGGAACGTAGTAAAGCCCACCGTACACTTTAAAATGGTGAATTTGATGGTATCTGAATTTTGCCTCTGTTCTTCACAAAGGGCAGAGAGAAGGCTTGTGGGAAGGAGCCCTGAGGGATGGAGTGACGGCCAGTGGACAGTGCTCACTGGTGGACGTGGAGCGCTGAGGGGATTCACGGTCTGTGGGAGGGGGTCTGGGGCACACCCATCCTTGGTTGTATGATGCCCGTCACATGTCCTCTGGTGCCTGCGGACCGTGAGCTCTGCATCCCAGGCCCCTGGGAGAGGCCAGCGCATCCGTGACGCTCGTGGAACAAGGGATGAGTGAATGGGAAACAGGACGAAAGCCGGACGTGCCTGGGGAGTGGCGGGGGTGGGGCAGGGCTGGGGGTGCCCTGGGGCACTGGCCAGGCTTTCCCGGGCCGCCTAGGTGGATGCCGGCACTTGCCAGAGGACGGAGCGGGGTCATCCGAGGGGCCTCGTCTCCCCGGAGGAGGAGGAGGAGACGTGGCCTGATTCCACGCCGAGCGTCTCCGGAGCCCTCTGGGCCTGTCGGTTGCTGTCTTAGGGACTGGGAGGAGGAGGGGAAAAGGCAGGGCAAGGGATCGGGGCAGCAGGTGCTGAGGGCTCGTGGTCCCACCCAGGCTTGGAGGTGTGTGTGTGCTGGGGGGCAGCCTCAAGCCCAGGGAACGGCAGAGCCTCTATTTTCCTTGTGAAGCAGAAGAAGCTGTGGGGTCAGTGGGAGAGGGGCGCTGGGAAGGAGAGGGTGTGGGAGACTCGCCCTGGGAACAGGGGCAGGGGCTGAGCAAGGTTCAGGGCTGTGGGGGGGGCCTTCACTGATGCCAGGGGTGTCCGACTTTGTGCAACCCCATAGATGGCAGCCCACCAGGCTCCTCTGTTCCTGGGATTCTCCAGCAAGAATACTGGAGTGGGTTGCCAATTCCTTCTCCAATGCATGCTAAGTCGCTTCAGTCATGTCCAACTCTGTGTGACCCTATGGACAGCAGCCCACCAGGCTCCTCTGTCCAAGGGATTCTCCAGGCAAGAAGACTGGAGTGGGTTGCCATTTCTTCTCCACTCTAAATCCCAGACCCCTTTTTAACACTTCTAGTTTTGTCCGGGGGTATAGCCTATTAACAGCGTGGTGGTAGCTTTGGCTGAGCAGTGGAGGGGCTCAGCCATGCGCACACGTGTATCCATTCTCCCCCAGACCACCCCCCCATCCAGGCTGCTACATGAACAGAGTCCTAGACCCTCAATTGGAAACGACCTTGGGGGTCTTCTAGAGACAACTCCGCTCAAGCAGAACCTCCCATCCAGCATCTCCGACCGCCAGTCTTACAATGTCTGCTTTAACACCTTGAGGGGTGGGACAGTCACCCCCTTACAGGAAGGCCATCGCTGTCTTGATGTTTTCATGATAAAAAAGCACTTCCTCTAAGGGGACCCATTTCTTGGGTCACATCTTCCCATGAGGACACTTCCACCACCCAGCCGCTCCTGCAGGCTCACCACCCTCCCCTCTGCTAAACGTTTAGCTCCCTCCTTCCCAGGTGGGCAGTCCGCGGGGAGAGGGGAGAGCAATCTGGGGCCAGTCTCCACGCCCCACTCTGCATTAAACCATAAACCACTCTCAAATGGTTTTATGAGAGTCATTTTTTTCCCTTCCATTTTCGTATACAAATCTAATCTTTCGAGAACTTACTTTCTTCTAACTCACATATTATGGGCTTTCATCAATAATAATATACGATCAATTACTCAAATGTAATTGATTAGTCTGGAGAACCCTATTTTCCTCTCTTAGTTTGCGTCTGATTGGACATAAAGCACAGCAATTGCCGTGTGATTCCAGCCTTGCCCTTTGGCTGTGGACTATCTTTACCTTTTAGCTGAGATTAAATTTATCCACAATTTTCTAATGTGAGCTTAAGAAAAATCCAAAAGGGCACTTTATATCCCAACCCTGCAGATGACACCATCCCCGGGGGCGATAACAGCCCCTGAGCTGGATGAGTGGCTGAAATTGCCTTTGCAGCAAGCTCTGAGCTCCGTGGGACACACAGATAATATTTTTTGTCATCGGAAAGTTGAGTTTTATAAATCCAATAGCACCCAATTCAATAAAGAGAATCAAAGTCTGTCTCAGCCAGTCTGCATCTCTGCCAGCTGAGCCAGAACCATGACGTCTTACCAAGATGGCAGCTGTGTCGGGATGACCAGGCTCCGTCCAGCCCACGGGACGGTGCGGGCCATGAGCGCCACCAAGACCTGTGACCCCGCTCCGCCGCCTGGTTGGCGGTGATGAACCGAACCGCAGGCGTGAAGGATGGGAGGTTGGGAGTCTGAAGCTCAGTCTCCAAAGCTGGTGCTTACAACACGCTCTGGTTTCCCTCAGGTGGAGGATTTGGGGAGGAGGACGATGTAGACAAGGGCCAGGAGATGTCTGAGGCTGGCTATGTTTGCACCCAATCAGGACTCCTGAAGAACAGTCAATAGAAATGGGGCTGTGGTGGGGGCGGGCAGCCTGTGAAACCCTGACCGGGGGCAGAGTCTGCCTCCTTCCGGAGCTTCACCACCACCCTAGCCAGAGCAGCTTTCTCCTTCCCCGCTGATTACCTATCTGATAATGTGCATTCCGAGCGGGGCTGGGGGCAGAAGTGTCTTCCTGCCTGATTCTGTGCTGGGCATCTGCAGCAGAGGGAGGCCTCTTGTCAGCTGCCTCCAGCCCCAGAAGGAGGCTCCGTGAGAGGTTCCGAGGATGAGCATGCCTGGAGGGGGGTCTCCAGGGACACGGCTGAGGCCACGGTGCAGTGTTGGAGTGGAGCGGCCCGCAGGGCTCCCAGCTTCCCACTGACGGAGAGACTCCGAGACCAGTGGAAGAGGCTGCTGAGTCTCGCGTCTGCAGCCTTCCAGTTGGACTCTGATGCCAGAGTCGGGCCAGCTCCATGGCCTCCCTGACGAGCACCCCGGGCCAAGTGACTCAAGGGACTCTCCACCTCCGCCTACTCATCCAGAAAATAGGATGATGATAACACTGACCTTATGGGCTGTTCCGGGACGAAATGGAGAAAAGCATGGACAGCCCCACCCCTCACCCCAACCCCTATGGCCTCATGGCCTCTGCATGCACAAGTGTCGGGCGCACGTCTTTTTCACTAGGACCTGGGCAGAGCTGGTCACCAGGCAGCCTGAGCCCTCATCAGCCGGAGTCCCAGCGCGGGGGTGAGGGCGTGGGTTGAGCTCCCGCCCAGG
>NW_011477043.1:119540-123989 GCF_000754665.1 Bison bison bison | reverse complement strand
GCCCCGCGAGCCGGCGATGTCGGGAGGCCTCAGACCTGGTCCTTCCCATCCCTCAGGCTGTGTGTGGGGGGAAACAGGCCTGGGCTCCAGTCGCAGTGTCCAGCTGAGCTCCAGTTGGCCCAGTGTCCAACGCGTCTTCTGGTGTCGACCTCTGCTGTCAGCAGCCCCCACGCATCAGGCTCCCAGCTGAGTGCTGCGGGCAGCTACCGGGCCCCGAGGGGCCCCTGCCTTGTGCAGCGGTGGCAGCGAGGACTGCAGGGCAATGTCAGGTACCTGGAGGCGCCCGAGGGCTCGGAGTCAGCTGTGCAGGTCTCCCTGTGGCCCCGGGTGCCCTGCCTGGCTGTGCCCCTGGTCACACGGCCCTCCTGGAGAGCCCAGCGGAGGTGATGCCTGAGAGGCCCCAGTGTTCACCTGGCCTCCCTCCATGGAGGGTCCACGGGGGCAGGGTGCTGGCTTTCGTGGGTGGTGGGAGTGTTCGCCCACGGAAGTTATCGGACATCCGAGCCCAGGTACTTATCTGGAAAAAGGGTCCTTGCAGGCGTAGTCAGGTTAAGGTGGGGTCGTGCAGGACTGGCTGGGCCCTAGTCCAGTGACTGGTGTCCTTATAAGAAGAGAGACACAGACGCACGGGGAGAGGCCACGTGATGAAAGAGGCAGAGAGGGAGGGAGGCAGCCATGAACCGAGGGACCCTGGGGGCCCAGAGCTGGAGGAGCCTCGGAGGACCTCTCCCGACAGCTTCTGAGGTGGTCCAGCCTGCCTTCGCCCAGGTCTCAGGCTCCTGGCTTCCAGCCTGAGGGAGAGGAGCTTCTGTCGGCTTTGTTCATTGTTCAGTCGCTCAGTCATGTCCGACTCTTTGAGACCCCATGGATCTCAGCATGTCAGACCTCCCTGTCCGTCACCATCTCTCGGAGCTTGCTCAAACTCATGTCCAACGAGCCCGTGATACCATCCAGCCGTCTCATCTTCTGTCGTCCCCTTCTCCTCCTGCCTTCAGTCTTGCCCAGCATCAGGGTCTTTTCCAATGAACTGGCTCTTAGCATCAGTGGCCAAAGCATTGGAGCTTCAGCGTCAGCACCAGTCCTTCCAATGAACATTCAGGGTTGATCTCCTTTAGGATGGACTGGTTTGACCTCTCTGCTGTCCAGTTTGCGGCGCTCTGTTAGGGCCACCCCAGGAAATGATGCAGAGACTTTCTGAGGCACGGCTGGTCCTCTGTTGGCATCTGCGAGTGGGGCCACCTGACCATCCGAGGGAAGAAGAGTTGGGCAGCTCTTCCCCAGGACCTGGAGCATCACGTTTCTCCCCGGGGCGGTCAGTGGTCAGCAGTCATCCCGCTGAGATGGGAGGAAGCAAATCCCTCCGACCCTTCAGTCTGCGTGCCCCGAGCGCAGTGGAATGTGCATAATTGGTTTGCTTTGCAATTCTCTCCCCTCAGTGGAGACAAATTGATCTGTACGCAGACAAAGGCCGTCACTGAGGGGAGGCTGTCTCATTAGAGGATGGGACGGGCGGGCTCTGGCTGGGCAGGCGGTGGCAGGCCACGCCAGGTAAGCCCTCTGGGGGGCAGCAGGTGGTGTGAGCTGTGGGGCCCGCACCCGCTGGGGGGAGGCTCTCCTGAGCTGCTGCATCCTTGGTCCGGGCCTGAGCCCAGCCAAGCACGTGTGTGTGTGTGTGTGTGTGCGCACGCTGAGGACACAGACAAGGCCCCAGAGCAGCAGGAGCATTCACACACACTGGCCTGACCTGGGCTCTGGGCTCCAGGCAGACAGACACCATTGCGGGAGGTGATACAGAGGACGCTGCCGTGGGGCAGGACCAGGCACTGCTCTCAAAGAACAGAAATGGTTTGGAAACCTCCAAAGGCCACGGTCGACAAGAGAGGACAAGGACAGCGAACGGCAGGGAGTGGGTCAGTGCAGCGCATTCCTCCTTCTGGGAGGGGTGGGCGTGGGGCAGGCTCTTTGTGGTTCTGATCCAGCCCCACCTCCGTGCTGGCCACTGAGCCCATCAAACGCGGGCTCCTCTGTTTTCCAGAAGAAACACATGAAGAAATGCGAGGCAGAGCTTCTTCACTTGTTCTGCAGGAAGACAGCAGAGCACGAAGGGGCCACGTGAAACGCACAGAACGGAGTCAGAAGGCCCACGGCGGCGTGGCCCCAGCACTTCTCTCAGCACCGCTTGGAAGCGTGAGGCTCACCATGTGCATCTCTGCTCCCAGTACTTTCCCAGTTTTCTATGGCAGTTGTTCAGTTGCTAAGTAGTGTGATTCTTTGCAACTCTGTGGACTACAGCACGCCAGGCTTCCCTGTCCATCACCAACTCCCACAGTTTGCTCAAACTCATGTCCATCGAGTTGGTGATGCCATCCAACCATCTCATCCTCTGTCGTCCCTTCTCCTCTGCCTTCAATCTTTCCCAGCATCAGGGTCTTTGCCAATGAGTAAGCTCTTTGAAATCAGGTGGCCAAAGTACTGGAGCTTCAGCATCAGTCCTTCCAATGAATATTCAGGACTGATTTCCTTTAGGATGGACTGGTTGGATCTCCTTGCAGTCCAAGGGACTCTCAAGCGTCTTCTCCAACACCACAGTTCAAAAGCATCAATTCTTCGGTGCTCAGCCTTCCTCTATGGTAGACGTATACTCTAGTTCACATCAGGAGGAATGACTAGTTTATCTTGAGTTAATGTGGAAAATAGCTTGTTTCTGAGTGGGAGCTGTGAGCAGGATGGTGGGTCAGTCTGTCCCCTGCAAAGCTAGGGACTCACCCTGGTTTCAGTCTTCCTCAGAGACACTGATGACACTGGAAGAGAATTCAGGCATAGGAGAGAGATTCTGGTTCAGATCCCGACCCCTCCGCTCCCTTTTGGGGTAACCTGGAGAAGGTGCTCAAGATTTCTGGGCTTCAGGCTCCTGACCCATCAAACGGGCGTAGTGTCCACTCATGAGGTGAGTCACCCAGAGCATGATGCACAGCAGACCCTCAAAATTGAGCAACTACGGTCTGCTGTCAGCATGCTGGGCCCCCAGGAACATGACCGCCCAGCATGGGCCCGAGAAGGAACCTGACGCTCCGCTGCGTGTTTATTTCCCTTTATCCAAGTTGATGACGGAGACCTAGCTGCCCACTGAAGATGTATCCATGCGTATAAAAAAGGACTTCTGTTACCTCTCCCCAGATGTCTGGGGTCGTTGATAGAAACGCTATCATAAAGCAGGGTGGAACTGGTCAATGAGGGAATCTGGACAAAGGGAAAATATGAACCGAAGAATAAGAAGCAAGAGGTAAGGATACCACACAAAACACTGCCAGAAGCCCCCGTGTGCACCTGAGGGGTGTTGGAAATTCAAACCTGGACTTGGAACTAAAGACGGGAATAGGATCATCGCCCAGTTCCGTGTCCGCAAGATTTAAAATGTCAATTATTCAGGGGAGAGATAGAGCATCCTCGTATCAGGGTCTGAGAGACACTGGCTAAAGAAACTGGCTAAAGTAGGTAATTAATGACTGCATCAGGCAAATGTTTACCGAGGACCTCTGATGTGCCCGGCATTGGGGATAAGCTGTGAGCTATCAGGACGGCGTGTGGATGGGAGGGACGCTGTGGTCCATGTGCTGTTCACGTCCACCCGCCGTTCTAACCCTTGCTGCAACCATCCTACCTGGCAGAGATCGCCAGTCTTACCTGACAGGTGACGTGTCTCCTGCGCCAAGCCTCACGGCAGGTGGGAGAACTGGAGGAGGTTCCATCCCACCGGTGTTTCTGCACGAGGCCCCAGCCCCCACGACCAAGGGAAGAGGCTTCCCTGTTCTCTTTGATCCAAATGCTTCTGACTCTAAAGAGTTTGGAAAAGTCATCCTGGAGGGGACTCAGACCTGACCTGGATTCCAACACTCCATCTGATCCTGCTCAAGTCAAGAATGGAATGTGCGAGACAGAGCGGTTGGGTTTTGGAGGCTTCAGTCCTCGACACTTTAGTGCAGAATTTCTCCCACAAGCCGCCAGCACCCGCTGGCCCAGAGCCGCATCCCTCGGACTCGTGGTGAACCGTAGAAAGAAGGAAAAGAACTGCTGGTTCCGACCCATCCAGTTTGACCAGAGAGGCTCCTGGGTTGAGTGATGGTCAAAGAGCAGGGCCTGCCATCTCCCCCACCCCCGCCCCTTGCTGCCCCCAGAATTAGGGGTCAGGCTGTCTCCGGGCCGAGCCCACGTTGCCAGAATTAATACGTAAGATAAACAGACCCTGGAGGCGCTGATCAAGTTCTGCCGGCCCAGGTCAGAGGTCTGCTCTTTAGGTGTGAGAAAAGATTGTGGGGGGACCGGGGTCAAACGTGTGCAGCCAGACAGGCTGACCACGGGCTGGCGGCTCCCAGGCTGCGGCTGGAGGCAGGGCGGCCGGAGTGGACTCATTACTCCGGGAGGCCGACTCTCGGCTGCCCGAGCACATGA
>NW_011477043.1:117973-118603 GCF_000754665.1 Bison bison bison | reverse complement strand
CCCTCAGTGACCCCATGGACTGCAGCCCACCAGGCTCCTCTGTCCATGGGATTTTCCAGGCAAGAGTACTGGAGTGGGTTGCCATTGCCTTCTCCGATAACCATCTTCAGTCTTGCTCAAAACCGCCTTGAAATACCCCACAGACAAAAGTCAGCCCAGGTCTGCCTGCTGGACCGAGAGACACGGGCTAACTTGGAATGGAAATGGGCAAGACAAAGGAAGGCTCTTCTTTTTTAAGTTTATTTATTGGCCATGCTGTGTGGCATGTGGGATCTCAGTTTCCTTCCCTGGGGATCAAATCCGTAGTCCCTGCAGTGGAAGCACGGAGTTCTAACCACTGGGTCACCAGGGAAGTCCCAGAAAGGCTTTTAAATCATATACTCGTTCCAGCATCCTCCCAAAGAAATGTGCATCCAGGTCTCCTGCCAAGAAAAAGCCCATGAGCTACGCCCTGACCGTGGCCCCTCCTGGTTCCCTCGGTGGCCCTTCCGTGCTGTGCGCTTTCTGCTCCCCTCTGCCCCGTCCTGTCCCCTCTGTGTCCAGTGTGCACCCCCTCGGTGTGTCTGAGGCGGGTGGGCTATTCCGGGAGGGCTTCCCAGAGGAAGAGGCCCAGAGTGGATCTTAGAGGCA
>NW_011477043.1:101170-117322 GCF_000754665.1 Bison bison bison | reverse complement strand
AGTCGCTCAGTTGTGTCTGACTCTTTTCGACCCCATGGACTGCAGCACGCCAGGCTTCCCTGTCCATCACCAACTCCTGGAGCTTGCTCAAACTCGTGTCCATCAAGTTGGTGATGCCATCCAACCATCTCCTCCTCTGTCGTCCCCTTCTCCTCCTGCTTCAATCTTTCCCAGCATCAGGAGAAAGGAATGGCAAACCACTTCAGCATTCTTGCCTTGAGAACCCCATGAACAGTATGAAAAGGCTGAGACCTTGGCCAAGTGCTATTGGTGTTGGGAGCAGGAAGGAGAGGGGCCAGGCCCAGGGAGGTGGATGGTCAAGGCCAGGAAGCCTGACTCACAGCTTTCCCCACCTTGATGCTCTGTCCTGCCTGGCCCTGTCCAGCACACATCAAAGCCATCTGCCCACCAGGCTGTGAGTGGCTGAGCACAAACACCTCCTGACCACTGACCAGAACACTCCTCAGCCTCCAGCTCGCTCCTGCACCCCCAGAATAGAAAGCAGGTTTCCTCTGCACGTCTGGACCAGCAGGATGAAAACCTGAAAGGGCAGCTCTTGGTGAGAGGAGACAAATAAAACCCAGCCTCCTGGAGAAGATGGAGGCACCTAATTCTTTCCGGGGCAGCAGGCGGGGAGAATGCTGGTCTGCAAGGAGACCTGAGGCTCCCACGACCCATGGGGCAGTAGACTCCAAAGCTTCGGCTCAGCCCGGAGGTCTCAGCCCCATCCAGAGCCGAGCAGCATTTCCTGGGAGCCAGACACGCAGCATCAGGGCTCCACTTGACCTTCAGGTGGATAATATGGCTCCCGCAGACAGGGAGGGCAAGGCCAGGGAGCTGAGTTCACTTTCCACCAGTCATGCACTGGGGAAGAGATGGGACCTGGGCTTTGCGTCCCACCACGCTCTCTGGGAAAGATGCTGATGCTGGAAAAGATTGAGGGGGTGAGAAGAAGGGGACGACAGAGGATGAGATAGTTGGATGGTATCACCGGCTCGCTGGACATGAGTCTGAGCAAGCTCCGGGAGTTGGTGATGGACAGGGAGGCCTGGCGTGCTGCAGTCCATGGGGTCTCAGAGAATCGGACACAGTTGAGAGACTGATCTGAACTGATGCTCTCTGCAGCCCTGGAGGACTGACTCAGGGCTGGGGAGCCAGGCCCCTGAGCCAGCCTTCCAGAACCGCCCCACTTGCTGGCTGTCTGCTGAGGGACGTCTGCAGGCAGACCAGACCTCCTGCCCTCTCACTTCTGTCCTCTCCGCCTTTGGACCTCAAGTGACGTGAGCTGAGGCCATGCTGGCCGGGACGTGGGCTAGACCCCCCTGGAGCGAGCAGTTGTGGTCTCCGCTGTCTCAGGGGTCCGCAGGCTGCCTTGAAGAGCTGGTGGGTGCTGGCTGAGAGCGCGCCCTGCGCAGTCTGACTGCCAGGCACAGCCCTGGGCTCCGCTGTGTCCACTGCCCGCAGAGTCACTTACCGCTCTGTGCAGCGGGCTGGGTGATGCGGGTACACGCTGGGAAGTGCTGATCTGAGGATGAATGATTCTCAACGTGCAAAGCCAGCCCCCAAGAGGGCGCCTGGCCCTGGGAGCTAGGCTGGCGGTCTGCGTGTGTGCACTGGTGTGATGGGGACGCCTAACAACCTGCCTGCCCCCCAGAAAGGAAAACCGAAACAAGCCAACTCTGATTGGCAATACTTGCAGATTTTCATGGAGTAAACGCTCTCAACACGGCCATTGCGGCAATTTAACAAGTGGCTCCCAAAAATCTGGAGTGGAAAGATGAGCCCCCGTCTGGGAGCTCATTATCCTCACCGCGGCAAATAGAAGAGTTAGTCCTGTGTGACCTCAGGAGAGGGGCTCGGCCTCTCTGTGTTTCTGACCTTACCTGTGCTGAGAGTACTAACAAGCTGATGCACACAAGCCGGAAGTGGTGCAGAGTGAGCACCAGGGGACCTTTCCTCCCCCCTTGGGATCATCGTCCTGATTGGGAGTAACATACACGTCACAGGGTCAGAGCTGCCTGGGGCGGACCTGCCGGCAGTGTGGTGCAGAGAGGTGGACTCGTCCCTGGCACCAGCTCCCGGGCGGCAGGGGAGCAGAGGCCCCTGTAGGATGGTCCCCCTTTTGCAGGACAAGCCTCCTCTGCTCACTCTTGCAGGTTGGAAGCCCTGGCAGCAGTAGGTGAGACTCCTCTGTATCTGGAAGTTGACTTGGCTTCTTGCTGGGTCTGGGGCCACCGGCCCAAGCAGAGCGAGGATCCCCAGCCCTAGGCTCTGGACGCCACAAGAGGTAAGAGTCCCAGGATGCTCGTCACCTTGGGGGGCTTTGGTAAAGCAAGAACTGCCCCCCTTCCCACCAGCTCGGAGGGGAGGCAGCTGCTGTGACCCTGCTGTGTAGAAGCACCAGCCTCGGGCAGGCTTAGCCTGGACCAAGCCCCATCCTGGCCAGGCTTCTCTCCCACCCCAGCCCCTTCCACCCTTTCCCCTGAACTGGCGTGGGGGGTGAATAAGGACCATCAAAGACGCTGGGTCCCAGTGCCTGAAAACCTGAGTTACCCCGGTGGAGAAGGGGGCTTCCCAGGTGGAGTAGAGGACCTTGAGATTTGGAGATGATCCTGGCGCAGTGGTCCCCAGCCTTTCTTGTGCCAGGAACCAGTTTTGTGGGAGACGATTTTTCCATAACTGGCTGGGAGGGGAGATGGTTCGGGGTGATTCGAGCGCATTGCCTTTACTGTGCACTTTGTTATTATTATCTTGTGATATATAATGAATCATACAGCTCACCGTCATGCAGAATCAGACCAGCAGACATGGGATTCTCAAGGGAGCATGCAACCTAGGCCCCTCGCATGTGCAGCTCCCAGCAGGGTTCGCGCTCCTATGAGAGTCTAATGCCACTGCTGATCAGACAGGAAGCAGAGCTCAGGCAGTACACTAGTGATGGGCAGGGGCTGTGACTACAGTTGGAGCTTTGCTCCGTGGCCCAGTGCTTGCCTCCTGCTCTGCAGCCTGGTTCCTAGCAGGCCGCGGATGGGTAGCAGTCTGGGGCCTGGGTATTGGGGACCCCTGTCCTAAGTTATCCGAGTGAATCCTAAAGCTAACAGTCACAGGGGTCCTTATAAGAGGGGCCAGAGAAGACTCTTAAGAGTCACTTGAACAGCAAGAAGATCAAACCAGTCGCTCCTAAAGGAAATCAACCCTGAATAGTCACTGGAAGCTGAAATTCCAATACTTTGGCCACCACGTGGGAAGAGTCGACTCATTAGTAAAAATCCTGATGGTGTGAAAGATTGAAGGTGGGAGGAGAAGGGGACACAGAGGATGAGATGGTTGGGTGGCATCACCGACTCAGGGGACGTGAGTTTGAGCAAGCTCCGGGAGATACTGAAGGACACGTTCGTGGGTTCCCAAAGAGTCAGACATGATGAGTGACTGAAAAACAGCAGCAAGAAGGAGGCCTGATTATCGTGCACAGGTAGGATACCTGACGGTGGAAGCAGAGGTTGCAGGGATGTGACCAGGAGCCGGGGCAGGTCAGCAGCCTCTAGAGGCTGGAAGAGACAAGGGCCACTTCTGCCCTTGGAGTCTCTAGAGGGAACCAGCCCTGCTGACACTTAGATTTTAGGCCGGGAAGACTTCTCACCCCCAGAACTGTCATAAGAAATGTGAGCCACCAAGCTTGTGGTGGTTTGTTACAGCAGCTTGTTTGTTATAGGAGAGAATTAACCCAAGAGGCAGTGTGCTTCCCTGCCATTCTTGTTCCTAGGATATGCTTCCTCCAGTGAACTCCTACACATCCTCCAGAGCCCCACGGAAGCGTCACCGCCTCTGGCTAGGCTCTCGGTGTGAAGTCGACAGCTTTCCTCACTGCAAGCACGCGTCATACGGAGCACGTTTCGTGGTGCTGTGGTCAGCTCTGCAAGCAAAAAGCAGCCTCTCCACACACACCTACACACGGGAGAAGGCAGCGGAAGCTGCTGATCTTGGGTTTTCTTGCCTGCCTGGGATGGACCTTCTGCGTGATGAGCTGGCTGACTGCTGAATGAACCCTGGCTGAAGTGACTGATCAGAGGAAGGCATCCCTCCAAAGGGAGACCCCTGAGTGGACCTGCTCGTGGTGATAAATATTTCTGAAGGAGAGACTTACGGGGGCTCAGGGAAGATTTATTGATGATCCAATGACCAGCATAGACCACAGTCCTCCGTGTCAACTCAGCCCTGGGAAACAGAGGGTTCTCTGTGGGGTGGGGGGAGGTCTGATGCAGGAATCGGGGGCCCAGGATCCGAGGGAGGTGGGGGTGGGAGGAGCCGGCTGGCAGGGGCTGTGCAGACCCACGGGGCCCAAGGCTGGCCCGAGGCTGGCACCACTCAGAACCAGATCTGGTTCCAGCCCCGACACAAGGAGGCTCGTCCAGAGAGTCCCGAGAGCTGTTCCGTGAACGCCGTCTGCTCCGTCGCTTCAGTCGTGTCTGACTCTGCGACCCCGTGGACTGTAGCCCACCAGGCTCCTCTGTCCATGGGATTCTCCAGGTAAGAATACTGGAGTGGGTTGCTGTGCCCTCCTCCAGGGATCTTCCCGACCCAGGGGTCAAACCCAGGTCTCCTGCACTGCAGGCGGATTCTTTACCATTGGGGCCACCAGGGAAGCTGTCCCGAGGGTGGTTCTAATGTGGCGAGGAATCCCACCTGCAGAGGCCGGGAGAGCCGCCCCACAGCTACTCCTCCAACTGGGGTGTCCTGGTGCGTTGGCTAGGGTGAGCTCGGCAGGTGCCACCCCTGACTTGATTAGACATTCCAGGGCCAAACCCAACCTCAGCCACACCCCGAGCCCCCTGCACACGCATGCAGGAATCATGGCAGGATCTCAGCAAGCCAGCCTGGCCAGGCAATGGCTCATGAACACACTCTGCTCACACCCCAGACAGAGCCTGGCAGGCGGAGGAAGCCCTGGGCAGGGGTCAGGGTGGGATGAACCCAACACGGAGGGAAAGCCAGACACAGGGACCGCAAGATCCACCCGGGGCCCCCCAAGGGCCAGCCGCAGGGCCAGGCCGGCTGCCCCCAGGGGATCTCTCTGCCCACCATGCTGCAGGGCTCCCCACGCCTTTCCTGGCACCTGCCAGAAATAGCCAGTCTTCACGGGAGGGTAAGTGCTGCACAGACCTCAACCGCCTGCCCGCGTCCGCGGGCCTTCCTGAATGCCCCTCCCTCCCACCCGCCGCAGAGGAAACCAGAGACCACCCTGGACCTTTACCCTGAGGTTTTTTTCTTTTATTTAGTTCTACCAGTTTATTGCTACCAACTCATGTCCCTCCACCTTCACGCACGCGTGCTCAGTCCTGGAACCCCATGGACTGCAGCCTGCCAGGCTCCTCCGTCCCTGGACGCTTCCCAGGCAAGAACACTGGAGAGGGTTACCATTTCCTTCTCCAGCCTTGAGGTTTTCTAAATCAGGGGACCTGGCTGAGGGGGCTCCTGGTGGGTTGGGAGTGAGGGAAGAATGGTTTCATGACAGCACTTTATAATAGCACAGGTCTCCAGACTCTCACCTTACCAATACCATCTTAGTGGAGATGCAGAGTCAGAATTCCTGTTCCCAAAGCCACTGAGCCCTGAGTGCATGTGTTCTGGTGTCTGGCGGGGGACGCAGAGTCAGGGTTCAGTAAACCCCAGGCCCCAGTTTGCCTCCAACAGCGCAGGTGGGAGGTCACCCCACCTGGCCCACGGCCGTCTTGGGAAGCGTTCAGCCATGTGCTCCCTCAGGTCATTCCACGTGGCGGCATTCATGCTTCTAGTTCCCAGTGTCCCCCCGGACCCGAGCCTGAAGTCTGGCCCTGCTCAGGCACTGCTGGGGTCATCGTGCTGACCGCTGGTACCCTCCCCATCCTCGTTGCCCCCGGGGTCCCTCCCAGGCACTGACTGGCACCTCCCAGCCAGCGCCACCTGCCCCAGACAAGCTTGGCACAGAGTGGGGAGTTCAGGAAACCCCGGATCCCGCTCACCACCTTTCCAGCCCCAGGGCCAGCAGCCTGCTTCCTGACTTTCCCTGCACCCCCAGCTCCCACGCTGCCCTCCCCTCCTCCCACGGGTCAGGAGGGGCGGACTGGGAAGGCCAGAATGGCCAGAACTCAGCTCCCAGCCCTTCCACCACCCACCAGCTGCTGACCCGGGCAGACGCTGAACTGCTTGGGCCTTGCTCAATCACCCGTTCAAGCACCAGACATGCACAGTCAGTCAACAACCTTCACCACGCGTCTGCGTGCCTCAGACACTGCTCTGCCTGGGCCTGGGGACAAGTCAGCACAGCTCTGCCCTCCTGAGCCCGCTCCAGCCCATTTTCCTAGGTCTGCACTGGGTGCAGCCCTTTCCCAAAAAGTACAGCTCAAACTCACGCATCATAAAATTCATCTACAAAAATGTGCGCAATCCAGTGGTTTTTAGGATATTCACAGAGTAATCAGAGGAACTAGACATCAAATCTCCAGCATCCGTTGGATCATGGAGAAAGCAAGAGAATCCCAGAAAAACATCTACCTCTGCTTCATTGACTAGGCTAAAGCCTTTGACTGCATGAATCACAACAAACTGTGGAAAATTATTCAAGAAATGGGAATACCAGACCACCTAAACTGCCTCCTGGGAAACCTGGATGCGGGTTAAGAAGCAACGTAGAAATGGACATGGAACGATGGACTGGTTCAAAAGCGGGAAAGGAGTACATCAAGGCTGCTTATTGTCACCTTGCTTATTTAAATTCTAGACAGAGTACCTCATGCGAAATGCCAGGCTGGATGAAGCACAGGCTGGAATCAAGATTGCCAGGAGAAATATCAAGAACCTTAAGATAGGCAGATGATGCTACCTTTATGGCAGAAAGCAAAAAGGAACTAAAGAAGTGCTTGATGAGGATGAAAGAAGAGAGTGAAAAGGCTGGCTTAAAACTCAACATTCAAAAAAATGAAGATCATGGCATCCAGTCCCATCACTTCATGGCAAATAGAAGGGGAAAAAGTGGAAGCAGTGAAAGATTTTTTTTTCCTTGGGCTCCCAAATCGCTGCGGATGGTGACTGAAGCCATGAAATTGAAAGATGCTGGCTCCTTGGAAGAAAAGCTATGACAAGCCTAGACAGCATATTAAAAAGCAGAGACATTACTTTGCCAACAAAGGTCCATCTAGTCAAGGCTATGGTTTTTCCAGTAGTCATGCATGGATATGAGGGTTGAACCATAAAGAAGGCTGAGCACCGAAGAACTGATGCTTTTGAACTGTGGTGTTGGAGAAGACTCTCAAGAGTCCCCTGGACTGCAAGGAGATCCAACCAGTCCATCCTAAAGGAAATCAGGCCTAAATATTCACTGGAAGGACTGATGCTGAAGCTGAAACTCCAATACTTTGGCCACCTGATGCAAAGAGCCAACTCACTGGAAAAGACCCCAATGCTGGGAAAGATTGAAGGTGGAAGGAGAAGCAGGTGACAGAGGATGAGATGGCTGGATGGCATCTCCGACTCAATGGACATGAGTTTGAGCAAACTCCAGGAGACAGTGGAGGACAGAGGAGCCTGGTGTGCTATAGTGCACGGGGTATCAAAGAGCTGGACACAGCTTAGCGTCTGAACGACAACAACAGTCTACCCATGATCGCAGTCAATTTTAGGACACCTTAACCACCCCCCCAAAGAAACCCCACCCCCACTGGCAGTCACTCCCAGCCTTCCCTGTTCCACCCTCAGCCTCCCCAGTCCACTTCCTGTCTCCCGGGGTTTGCCTCTTCAACACGTGCCATATAAATGAAGCCTTACAGTCCGCGCGGCCTTTGGTGACTGGCCTCTCTCGCTGAGCAACACGTTTTCAAGGTTCGGCCCAGTTGTGGCCTGAGTCAGTGTTTCTCCTTTTGATGGTCAAATACTCCACCATACGGACCAACCACGTCGCTCATCCATCGTTCATTCATTCATCGTGGGAGAGCTTTGGGACTGGGTCCACTTTTTGGCTCTTACAAATAAGGTTGCTGTGATCATTCATGTACAACATTTTGTACGTAACGTGTGTTCGGTTCTCTGAGGTCTGTGCCTTGGAGTGGAATTATGGGACCAAGATTCAAGTAACTGTAACCTCATGAAATTTTCTAACATCTGGAGGGTAAGCTTTTCTCCTTGGTATTATTCTGGAGGGTCTTCACTTTTGTGGCTGTTTATTGTTCCATAAACACTTTAGAATTGGCTCATTAAGACACACGTGCACACACACACACACACACACACGTACGTGTTTGGGATTGTACAGGATCTGTAGATCTGGTTGGCTTGGGGGGGACTGACATCTTGCAATTCACGAGACTTTGTGTCTCTGAATATGATGTATTTCTCCATTTATTAGGTCTCCTAAAATATCTGTCAATAATGTTTAATGACTTTCTCCACAGAGCTCCTTCCTATCATTGTTTTAAAGATTTATTGCTAGGGGTTCTATAATTGCTGTGACTATTTTAAAAATTAGATTTTATGTTTGTTGCTAGCCTAAAGTAATATATTTTATTTTATTTACTTTTTTTTTAGGAGAAGGGCTTGCATCTCTCTCTCCTCTACCTTTTTTATTTTTGGCCATACTGCCCGTGGGATCTCCGTTCCTTGACCAGGGATCAAGCTCCTGCCCGCTGCAGTGGAAGTGTGGAGTCTTAACCACTAGACAACCAGGGAAGTCCCTAAAGTAACATATTTTATTTTAAAACTTTTTCTCCTAAAGTAACATCTTTTTAAAATATACTGATATGGTTTTCAGAAACCTTGCTAGCCTCTTGGTAATTCAGATAAGTTGTCTATAGATTATCTGGGTTTTGGCAGAGAACAATCATGTCATATGAAAATAATGACAACTTGGCTTCTTTCCCCAAACTCGTTCTTTTCTTTCTTTGTCTCGCCTCGCTGCACCGGCTGGGTGCTCTTAGTGGTGTTGACTTGAGGTAGGCTCTGTTGCCTGGTTTCTGACATGTGAAATGTTTTGAATTGTTCACCTTCAAGCAGGCTGTCTGCATAGACTTGTTGAGTGTTCAGTACTGGCCAAGGAAATGCTCTTCTGGTCTTGGTTGGCCAAGTCGGCTTTAGATGCTGAAAGAATGCTTGTGGCTCGTTACGTGCATTACCCTGTCAGCTTTTCCACAACAACCCACGGAGTGGGTGCTGTTCTCTTCACCTGATAGATGAGGCCCTGAAAGGTGGGTAACTGGCCTGATGCCACACGGCTGACGCGGCAGCCAGATTCACTCCAGGACCCAGGATGTCCATCACCATCCTGCTCTGCCTTCAACAAGCAAGAATAAAACAGTGAAAAACCTAAGGTAGGGACTTCCCTGGTGGTCCAGTGGTTAAGAACCTGCCTTGCAATGCAGGGGACACAGGTTCAATCCCTGGTCAGGGAATTAAAGTCTCACATGTCTCAGAGCAACTAAGCCCTTGAGCAGCAACTCCTGAGTCCGCGACCACAGCTAGAGATTCTGTGTGCTGCAAGCAAAGCCCCACCTGAAGCAATGAAGACCCCGCATGCTGCAGCTGAGACCCTGCACAGCCATGGAAATAAATACGCACATTAAAAAAAAAAAACGTAGGGTAGTATAAATACCAACAAAATATACAATTTGGTTTTTTGAAATATTAAACAAACAAATCTTTACCAAGACTGCTTAAGAGAAAATGTGAAAGTCTCTCAGTCATGTCCAACTCTTTGCAACCCCATGGGTTGTAGCCCACCAGGCTCCTCTGTCCATGGGATTTTCCAGGCAAGAATATTGAAGTAGGTTGCCTTTGCCTTTTCCAGGGGATCTTTCTGACCCAGGGATTAAATCCAGGTCTCCCACGTTGCAGGCGGATTCTTTACCATCTGAGCCACCACGGAAGCCCAGGGCAAAAGTAAATCATACAGAAAGCAGAAGACATGGCCACAAGCAGATAGAGTGTTGTAAATTGCTCAGAAATGGTTATAAACAACTTTATGCAAATATTTTGAAAAATTAGAAGGAATAGATTTTTTTCCCCCCAGAAAACCATGTTATCAAATTTTACTTAAGAAGAAATAGAAAACCTTCCCTGGGCTTCCCTGGTGGCTCAGACAGTAAAGCGTCTGCCTGCAGTGCAGGAGACCTGGGTTCGACCCCTGGGTTGGGAGGATCCCCTGGAGAAGGACATGGCAACCCGCTCCAGGATGCTTGCCTGCAAAATTCCATGGACAGAGGAGCCTGGCGGCTGCAGTCCGTGGGGTCGCCAAGAGTCAGACCTGACTGGCAGGCTAGAGTCCACGAGAACACCTACAACCATGAAGCTAACCGAGCAAGCTCCGGCTATTTCAAAGGTGAGTTTTCACCCACCTTCAACGAGCAATTTCTACCTCATTCAAACTCTCAGAAGAAAAATGGACGCCGCCGCCTCGCTTGAGGAGAGGATACTCCCTGGCACCAGATCTGCCGACGGTTTGTACAAGAAGAGGTGAGCGTGGGCCGGATGTGCACACACACACACAAAACCTAAAGACGAATTAGCAAGTGCAGTCCAACAGATTATTTAAAAAACCCATTATGATGAGAAAGCAAGCTTTATGCTACAAACATAAAGTTGTTTCAGCAAAAATTAGATCCATGCCTTCCATAAAACTTCTAGATGAGCCTAAAATCTTAAAGTGGGACTTCCCTGGTGGTCCAGCGGCTAAGAATCCGCCTGCCAATACAGGGGACGTGGGTTCTATCCCCGGTCCAGGAAGATCCCGCACGCCACAGGGCAACTAAGCCCGAGGGCCACAACTGCTGAAATCACACGCCCCAGAGTTCTGCAACGAGAGAGGCCACTACAGGGAGAAGCCTGGGTGCAGCAGCAAAGACCCAGCATGGCAATAAATAAATAATTTAAACAGAAATAGAAGCTTAACGTGGAAAACAAAGCTATTAGCAGAAAATGCATAAGATGAGCTCAGAATCTCAGGGAAAATTCTGAGTCAGGAGACAAAGATAATAACTCACAAAGGAAAGAGTGATCGATTTGATTACATCAAAGTTTAAATGGTCTGCAGGATGAAAGACCCAGAAACAAAGATAAACATCAAGCAACGGAGGAGAGCTGAGGTTGACGCATACGACGGAAGATTGATACCTGGGTGTATTCACCCCTCCTGTCAGCCAGTGAGGCAGACAACCTCGTGGAAACAGACAACAGCTGTAAACAAATGGGAAGGAAACCTGAATGTCCAATGAGCTCGTGAACACGCAGACGTTCAGGATCGGTCAGGCTGGCGCACCCAAGGGCGGGAGAAGTGTCGCTGTCCACCTCTTTCCTTCCGGGAACTGCCCTCAGAGGCTGTGCACATGCCCTTGGCAGGCACACACGGTTGGCTGTGGGCAGCCTTGGTGGTCATGGCAAAAAAAAAAAATACTGGAAATAGCGTACATGCACATCATGTGGAATGGATGAGTAAAATGCAGGTGTACTCATATGAGGGGCTTCCCTGGTGGCTCAGTGGTAGAGAATCTGCCTGCAATGCAGAAGACCCGGGTTCGATCCCTGGGTGGGGAAGATCCACTGGAGGAGAGCATGGCAACCCACTCCAGTACTCTTTCCTGGAGAACCCCATGTACAGAGGAGCCCTAAGGGGCTACCGTCCAAAGGGGTGCAAACAGTCGGACATGACGGAGTGACTAAGCACATCGCAGCAGCATATACTCATATGATGAAATACTGCAGCACAGTTGAAACAAAGTTGGAACGGTCTACGTACATTTTTAAACAGGCAGCCTTGTGCCATCCGTCATTTCCACATGGCCATCTATGTAGAAGAGAAGGTGAACCCCAGGAGAAACCATGGCCCAGAACTGTATGGCTTCACTAGAGGAAGGGCAGGAGGGGAGCGGAATGGGCAGGAGACAGGCAAAATGTATCTGTGGCTTTGATTTCCTTTACGGCCATAAATCTAAATAGAAATGATGAGAGGTGAATATTTGTGGATTCTGGGAGCTGGGAACGTGGGTGGTTTTTTTTTTTTTTTCCCTTGGCACTTTTCTGTGTTTTTAAATTGTTTTGAAAGAGATGCCAGAGGATGAAGGGCATGAGTGGGGAGAGAGGAAGGAGGGAGAGAGGAAGGGGCTTCCCTTACCTCCTGCAGGCATAACTCACCCTGGCCGCCAGCCGGTGGCTCCGTGTGGTTCCTGGGTATTGATCGGAGATTCACTCTCTGGCCACAAGCTCGCCGGGTGGTGTCTGCAGCAGCCGCTTGGATCATGAGAATAGCCACACCTGGGGTAAGCCGGGGCAGGTGTGCAGAGAACATGGTGAGAGAGGGGTCAGGCCAGGAGCCTGAGAGCCCAGCTGCCCCTCAAACTTGCTGACTGGCCTGGGCAGGTCACACCCCTTCTTACCCACAGTGACGGAGGGTCTGGCTGAACTCGAAGAACAATACTGAGGCTGAAGGGTGGCCACATGACCACAGGCATGACTGGAAAGTCAAAGAGGACCTGCTGAGAAGGAAGCATCTGCTTGGGGTCTTGAGGGATGAATAGGAGTTTACAAGCTGGAAGAAAGAAAGGTGCTCATGTCCGAGGGAATAGCGTAGACAAAGGTGGGGAGGTAGGACGGGGCTCAGCAAGCCCAGGAAGCGGCAAACAAGCTGGGGTAATGTCACCCTCCCTTGGAATGCCCACATCATCCCACTTGAGACTCTGGCACCTGTGACCCCCAGCGACAGCGGGCCAGTACCTGCCAGGAGACCTCGCCCGGAGTTGCACGTCCAGTCCCTGTGCTGCACCGTCTCCCCTGTTCCGAAGAGCTGGGGAGCCATTTGGGAGGCTGTGACCCCTCCCAAACCCTGCGTGCATTTTGCTTTGGGTTCCAACATGGAGAAACACAAACGTAATCCACTTAACCGAGATATATGGCCGCTGCCAACGACAGCGAAACAAGAGCTGCCTCTCTGCTCCATTACGATTCTGGACCAAATCAATATCAAAACAGCCAAAGTCTAGACGCATAAACGTCAAACTATTTAACAAGAAGCAGTTAGCGCAGAGAAAACACTTAAATGGCAATTGAAGGGTCTGATGAGCCTTAAAGTAGCTTACGAGGATTTATGGGAGATAAAAACAGTTTAACTAAGCCTGGAGCTGGGCCCCAAGGCCCAGCACAGAGGCCGGTGGGGCTTTGTCTTCCCTGTCAGGCTGCCGAGCAGGGCTGCCTTGTCCAAGGAGCAGGAGCCCCGTTCCTCTGGCTCTCTGCTGCCTCATCCAGCGGCAGGTTGCATGTGTACTGATAACGATGTAACGTGATTTCCATCCTGTAATGTCGAGCTGCAGCCCTGTGTCTGTAGCTTGCTTTCCAGTGCCCAGTTCCTAGCCATTACCTGTTTAAATATAGCAAGAGCCACAGCTGATCAGGTGACCACCACGTTCCAGGCACACACATTACTGCGTGTGACCCAAAACTGCCGGTGGAGCCGGGACTCGCCTTCGTGGGGAAGGGGAGGACGGGGAGGCCGAGGGTGTGCTCAAGGTCACTCCTGGTGTGCACCTGAATTCCTCTGAATCCCTCTGGCCTTGAGCCTACCTCTGCCCACCTTCCTGCCACACCGCTGTCCGCTGTGGGCCCACTACAGTGGTCCGTGTGGGTCCCTGGGGATGAGGGAGATGACCCCCCTTGAGGACCCATCTCAAGTGCCTTCAACTGCCCATTTTCTGGTTAGCGGAAATCAATGGCAGCTTCTTAATTGTTGGTAATGACTTCAGACCCATCCAGTTATGGCCGCACTTAACGAGGGTCCGTAAATCACCATAAGCACTCGGAGGGCTAACGAGAACCAGACTGGAATTTCAAAACAGCCATTTGAATTTGAAATGGCACAGACGGCCGTGGACTGCGTCGGCAGCCCGTCTTCCATCAACTCCTACGGCAACTCACCGCTTTCCTACAGGGAGACCTCGCTGCAAGCAGTGGGAATCATTTCCAGGATGTACTGGTAAATTTCACAGTTGTGACCCAGAGTCATCTGAGCCACCAACTAAGGCGAAGGTTGGGAAGGTTGGGAAGATCCCCTGGAGGAGGGCATGGCAACCCACTCCAGTATTCTTGCCTGGAGAATCCCCATGGACAGAGGACCCTGGTGGGCTACAGTCCACGGGGTCCCAAACAGTCGGACACGGCTGAGGGACTAACTACACAGTAGCTACACAAGGCGAAGGTTGGCAGGTCTTCACGCCGTTCAGATAAGGACCGCCCACTGCGACCCGCTTGCTGAGTCTTCCTGAGGGGGCGTAACCACAGATCATACCTCCCTGCTTCCACAGCCTCCGATTAAAGTGGAAGCTGCAGCCTGGGTGACCCTCGGCCACACTTGGGAGTCTGTCTTGGCTCTGTCTGTCCCCTTGCTGGATGGGGTGCCCAGTGTGCAGTTCAAGCTCAGTGAAGCTTTCTCTTCAAGGAGTAAGTAGGCAAGACTGCCCGAAGAAATATCAACAACCTCAGAGGTGCAGATGATGCCACTCTAATGGCAGAAAGTGAAGAGGAACTAAAGAGCCTCTTGATGAAGGGGAAAGAGGATAGTGAAAAAGCTGGCTTAAAACTCAACGTTCAAAAAACTAAGATCATGGCATCCAGTCCCATCACTTCCTGGCAAACAGATGGGGAAACAATGGAAACAGTGACAAACTTTATTTTCTTGGGCTCCAAAATCACTGCAGATGGTGACTGCAGCTGTGAAATTAAAAGACACTTGCTCCTTGAAAGGAAAACTTTGACCAACCTAGACAGCGTGCTAAAAAGCAGACCCATCGCTTTGCTGACAAGACCTATATAGTCAAAGCTATGGTGTTTCCAGTAGTCATGGATGGATGTAAGAGTTGGACCAACAAGAAGTCTGAGCACTGAAGAACTGATGCTTTTGAACTGTGCTGCTGGAGAAGACTCTTGAGAATCCTGTGGACAGCAAGGAGATCCAACCAGGCCATCCTAAAGGAAATAAGTTCTGAATAGTCATTGGAAGGACTGATGCTGAAGCTGAAGCTCTAATACTTTGGCCACCTGAAGCAAACAGCCGACTCATTAGAAAAGACCCTGATGCTGGGAAAGACTGAAGGCAGGAGGAGAAGAGGCGACAGAGGATGAGATGCTTAGATGGCGTCACTGACTCAGTGGACATGCGTTTGAGCAAACGTCAGGAGATAGTGAAGGACAGAGGGGCCTGGCATGCTGCAGTCCGTGGGGTCGCAAAGAGCCAGACAGAACTTAGCAACTGAGTATCAACAACAAAGTTAACCGCTAACTGAGGCCTCAGCAAGTAGTAATGTTTGCAGTAGCAGCAGCAAAGATCACTGGTCACAGATCACCCATCACAAGTACAGTAATAATGAAGTTAGAAATACTGTGAGACTTGTCAAAATGTGGCACAGAGACATGCAGTGAGGAGTCACTTTTGGCAAAACAGCACTGATAGACTCGTCCAACGCACGGTCGTCTCCAACCTGCAACTTGTGAACAAACAAACAAAACAAGTCATGTCTGTGAAGCGCAATAAAAAAGGTGTGTCTATAGATATTAATAGTTAAGTGGAATGTTTAGACACAGACCTGTGTGTAGGTGGACACTTGACTTATGATCCTGTGTTCGTGGGATACAGATCGGTAGGACCACTTTCAAAGCAACTCCTAGTACACAAGCTGGAATCAAGATTGCCAGGAGAAATATCAGTAACCTCAGATATGCAGATGACACCACCCTTATGGCAGAAAGTGAAGAGGAACTCAAAAGCCTCTTGATGAAAGTGAAAGTGGAGAGTGAAAAAGTTGGCTTAAAGCTCAACTTTCAGAAAATGAAGATCATGGCATCTGGTCCCATCACTGGGAAATAGATGGGGAAACAGTGGAAACAGTGTCAGACTTTATTTTTTGGGGGTCCAAAATCACTGCAGATGGTGACTGCAGCCATGAAATTAAAGGACACTTACTCCTTGGAAGGAAAGTTATGACCAACCTAGATAGGATATTGAAAAGCAGAGACATTTTTTTGCCAACAAAGGTCCGTCTAGTCAAGGCTATGGTTTTTCCTGTGGTCATGTATGGATGTGAGAGTTGGACTGTGAAGAAGGCTGAGCACTGAAGAATTGATGCTTTTGAACTGTGGTGTTGGAGAAGA
>NW_011477043.1:88751-101070 GCF_000754665.1 Bison bison bison | reverse complement strand
TGTTGGAGAAGACTTTTGAGAGTCCCTTGGACTGCAAGGAGATCCAACCAGTCCATTCTGAAGGAGATCAGCCCTGGGATTTCTTTGGAAGGAATGATGCTAAAGCTGAAACTCTAGTACTTTGGCCACCTGATGTGAAGAGTTGACTCATTGGAAAAGACTCTGATGCTGGGAGGGATTGGGAGCAGGAGGAGAAGGGGCCGACAGAGGGTGAGATGGCTGGATGGCATCACTGACTCGATGGACATGAGTCTCAGTGAACTCCGGGAGTTGGTGATTGACAGGGAGGCCTGGCGTGCTGCGATTCATGGGGTCGCAAAGAGTCGGATATGACTGAGCGACTGAACTGAACTGAACTGAGTACAGCTGAAGATGCACGTACCCTCTGTCTACAGATACGTTATCAGAATCAGCCAGAAGGGGACTTCCCCAGTGGCCCAGCGGTTAAGAATCCACCTTGCGGTCCCTGGTTGGGGAGCTGAGATCGCACACAGAGTCGCAGAGCAGCAACACCGAGCCAGAGTTCCGCGCTAGAGGGTCCCCGCCCAGCAATGAAGACCCCACGTGCACACAGCCAAAGAAAGAGGTCAATCAGAAGCAGTTAGAGATGCAACTTCTCAGTGCCACCCCAGCCCTTCGGCATCAAAAACTGGGGTGATGGGACCCAGCAGCCTGTATTAACAAGTCCCCCCTCCCCCCGCTTCCTGATGGTGGCTCAAATGATAAAGAATCTCCCTGCAATACAGGAGACCCGGTTCAATCCCTTCTCCCCTGGAGAAGGAAATGCAACCCACTCCAGTGTTCTTGCCTGGAGAATTCCACGAACAGAGGAGCCTGGTGGGCTATAGTCCATGGGGTCAAAGACTTGGACAAGGTTGAGTGACTAACACACACCCCCTCCCCAGGTCATTCAGACACGTGCCCAAGTTTAGCACCGGTTTCAGAGAACTCCCAGCCCCTGTTCATCAGAAAGACATGCATATCCTGAGAACCAGGGGAGAACAGCTGCTGGGGGCCTGCGTGGTCTGACGTGGGGCAGGAGGAGCCCCCACCTCACTTCCACATACATCCCCATGGCCTCTTCTCAGACCCCTTTGCAGCCTCCTCTCTACACAATCTGCAGACCTCAGAGCACCCAGGTTCTATTACCTTGTAGGTGCCAGGTACTCGTCTGTGAAAGACAACTTGAGCAAAATTCCCTGGGGAGAGTGGCTTCAAGAACAATCTCTAGGGGGCAGTAGTAAAGTGGGGAGACCAGTACAGAGAAGACTAGAATGGCTGGGCTGTGACTGGGGGCTTCCCTAATGGTTCAAGGCTCCAAAATCACTGCGGACAGTGACTGCAGCCATGAAATTAAAAGACGCTCGCTCCTTGGAAGAAAAGCTGTGACAAACCTAGACAGAGTGTTAAGAGGCAGAGACGCCTCTGTCTCTGATGTCTGGGGACCAAACTCAACTTTGCTACCAGATCTTCAGAAAGAAGGGGCCCTTCCTGGAACCCTCCTACACTGCTGATGAGAGTGTAAGTTGGTGCAGCCATTACGGAGAACAGTATGGAGGTTGCTTTAAAAAGTACAAGTAGAGCCATCATATGATGCTGCAATCCCACTCGTGGGCATATATCCAGAGAAAAACATGGTCCGAAAAGATACACACACCCCAGTGTTCATGGCAGCACTGTTTACAGTAGCCAAGACACAGAAGCCACCTAAATGTCCATCGACAGTCAGTTTAGTCGCTCAGTCGTGTCTGACTGTTTGCCCCACGGACTACAGCACGCCAGGCCTCCCTGTCCGTCACCAACTCCCAGAGTCTACTCAAACTCATGTCCATTGAGTCAGTGATGCCATCCAACCATCTCATCCTCTGTTGTCCCCTTCATATCTTCAGTATTCTTGCCTTGAGAACCCCATCGACAGAGGAATAGATAAAAGATGTGGTACATAGATGCAATGAAATATTACTCAACCATTAGAAAGAATGAAATCATGCCATTTGCAGCTATATGGACGAACCTACAGAGTGTCATACTGAGTGAAGTAAGTCAGGCAGAGTAGGAAAAGTATCATATGACATCCCTTATATGTGGAATCTTAAAAGAAATAATACAGATGAACTTGCTTACAAAACAGAAAGAGACTCAAGACTTAGAAAATGAACTTATGGTTGTGGGGGGAAGCGGTGGTTAGAGAGTTTGGGATGGACATGTGCACACTGCTATGTTCAGAACGGGTGACCAAGAAGGACTTATTGTGCAGCACATGGAACTCTGCTCAATTATGTGGCAGCCTGGATGGGAGGGAGGTTTGGGGGAGATTGGATGCAGGTATATGTATGGCTGAGTCCCTTCGCTGTTCACCGGAAACTGTCACAGCATTGTTTGTTAATCAACTATTCTTGCTGTTCAGTCACTCAGCTGTGTCTGACTCTTTGGGACCCCATGGACTGCAGCACGCCAGGCCCCTCTGTCCTTCACTATCTCCTGGAGCTTGCTCAAACTCATGTCCATCGAGTCGGTGACACCATCCAACCGTCTCATCCTCTGTCGTCCCCTTCTCCTCCCACCTTCAATCTTTCCCAGCATCAGGGTCTTTTCTAATCGCATCATGTAGATAAAGTATTGGAGCTTTAGCTTCAGTATCAGTCCTTCCAATGGACACTCAGGACTGATCTCCTTTAGGATGGACTGGTTGGATCTCCTTGCAGTCCAAGGAACTCTCAAGAGTCTTCTCCAACACCACAGTTCAAAAGCATCAATTCCTCAGCACTCAGCCTTCGTTATAGTCCAACTCTCACATACATACATGACTACTGGAAAAACCATAGTTTTCACTATAAGGACCTTTGTGGGCAAAGTAATGTCTCTGCTTTTGAATACGCTGTCTAGGTTTGTCATAGCTTTTCTTCCAAGGAGCAAGCGTCTTTTAAATTCATGGCTGCAGTCACCATCTGCAGTGATTTTGGAGCCCAGAAAATTAACGTCTGTCACCGTTTCCATTGTTTCCCCATCTATTTGCCATGAAGTGATGGGACCAGATGCTATGATCTTAGTTTTCTGAATGTTGAGATTTAAGCCAACTTTTTGACTCTCCTCTTTCACTTTCAACAAGAGGCTCTTTAGTTCTTCGTTTTCTGCCATAAGTTCAGTTCAGTTCAGTCACTCAGTCACGTCCAACTCTTTGTGACCCCATGGACTGCAGCACAACAGGCCTCGTTGTCCATCACTAACTCCCAGAGCCTACTCAAACTCAAGTCCATCGCATCCATGACACCATAAGGGCAGTGTCATCTGCGTATCTGAGGTTATTGACATTTCTCCAGGCAATCTTGATTCTAGCTTGTGCTTCATCCAGCCTGGCATTTTGCATGATGTACTCTGCATATAAATTAAATAAACAGGGTGACAATATACAGCCTTGATGTACTCCTTTCCTGATTTGGAACCAGTTGGTTAGTCCATGTCCAGTTCTAACTGCTTCTTCTTGACCTGCACACAGATTTCTCAAGAGGCAGGTAAGATGGTCTGGTATTCCCATCTCTTTAAGAATTTTCCACAGTGTATTTTTATCCACACAGTCAAAGGCTTTGGCATAGTCAATAAAGCAAAAGTAGATGCTTTTCTGGAACTCTCTTGTTTTTTCGATGATCCAATGGGTGTTGGCAATTTGATCTCTGCTTCCTCTGCCTTTTCTAAATCCAGCTTGAACATCTGGAAGTTCACGGTTCACATATTGCTGAAGCCTGGCTTGGAGAATTTTGAGCATTACTTTACTAGCGTGTGAGATGAGTGCAATTGTGCAGTAGTTTGAATATTCTTTGGCATTGCCTTTCTTTGGGACTGGAATGAAAACTGACCTTTTCCAGCCCTGGGGCCACTGCTGAGTTTTCCAAATTTGCTGGCACATTGAGTGCAGCACTCTCATAGCATCATCTTTCACGATTTGAAATAGCTCAACTGGAATTCCATCACCTCCACTAGCTTTGTTCATAGTGATGCTTCCTGAGGCCCGCTTGGCTTTGCTTTTCAGGATGTCTGGCTCTAGGTGACTGATCACACCATTGTGATTATCTGGGTCATGAAAATCTTTTTTGGATAGTTCTTCTTTGTGTTCTTGCCACCTCTTCTTAATATCTTCTGCTTCTGTTAGGTCCATACCATTTCTGTCCTTTATTGTGCCCATCTTTGCGTGAAATGTTCCCTTGGTGTCGCTAATTTTCTTAAGAGATCTCTAGTCTTATCCAATCTATTGTTTTCCTCTAATTCTTTGCACTGATCACTGAGGAAGGCTTTCTTATCTCTCCTTGCTATTCTTTGGAACTCTGCATTCAAATGGATATATGTTCCCTTTTCTCCTTTGCCTTTAGCTTCTCTTCTTTTCTCAGCTATTCATAAGATCTCCTCAGACAACCATTTTGCCTTTCTGTGTTTCTTTTTCTTGAGGATGGTTTTATAGACAGTCAACTATACCCCAATTCAAAAGAAAAAAAAAAGAAGGGGCGCTTCCTGTGCGGGGAGGGGCAGAGACGTGCGCCCTGCCTGTGGCCGACACTCGCAGAGGAGAGGGAGGTGGTGACCCTGCGTTAAAGCACGGTTCCAGGAACAACTTGTCAGAGATTGATCTGAGGGTGACGTTCCCTGTTCCGCTCCTACCTGGGCAGTTCCCGCCCTGCTCTGAGCTAGTCTGCTTACCGGCATCGGCTTTCTCATCAGAGGAAAAGATGTTTGCCTAAATTTAGAAGCTTTTCTGGAAGAGAGGTGCAGTGTGACTGTCAGGGGACGAGGAAGGGAACACAGCCCAGGCCACAACCTCCTCTGCCCACTGACACTCAGAGAGGGTCCTGCCACCAGCGTGGAGGTCAAGGAAGGGCAGAGGCTGCCCTCTCTGCCGGGTCCTTCCCAAAGTGTGGGCTCCATGAGCATGAAGCATGGAGCCCACCAGCTCGCATCTCCCTCATGGGTGCAACTGTGCCCTTTTGTAACTGAGCAATCCTGAGGTCTCGGAGCTGGTGAGAGATGAGACCTGATCCCATCTCCCCCCTTGCTCAAGCCTGTTTTAATTTAGTCTTCTCTTTTCCCACCCCAAACAGGTTTGTTTCCCTTGGCGACCATCTCAGAGTCAAGGGTCAAGGCCCCCATCTTTGGTTTTGGTTTGCCTCTAGAAGTGGGTTGTCAGAAGAAAGAAAACAAGGCCCCTGCTCCCTAAGCTGGGGCTTCCCGGGTGACTCAGTGGGTAAAGTAACTGACTGCAATGCAGGAGATGCAGGAGATATGGGTCCAGTTCCTGTGTCGCAAAGATTCCCTGGAGGAGGGCATGGTAACCCACTCCAGTATCCTTGCCTGGAGAATCCCGGAGAGAGGAGCCTGGAGGGCTACAGTCCATGGGGTCACAAAGAATTGGACATGACTGAAGGCAACCAGAGAGAGGAACCTGGAGGGCTACAGTCCTTGGGGTCACAAAGAATTGGACATGACCGAAGGCAACCAGAGAGAGGAGCCTGGAGGGCTACAGTCCTTGGGGTCACAAAGAATTGGACATGACCGAAGCGACTCAGCATGCATACACGCACCCTAGGTTGAGAGGGTGTGAGGGCACCCATTTCCCAGATCTACCAGCGAAGCTCTGGCTCCACAGATATGATGATGTGACTTCCTAAGATCAGGTTAGGGTCCTGCCCCCAGACTGCTGTTCTCCTGGTGGAAGAGCCCCTGCCTGGAGGAGAGAGTCTGGTCCTGCTGACCCATCCTTGGTCATCAGGTGAGGAACATGTCCTTACTGCCCTCCTCTGCACTGCCCTTCCTCATCCTCCCAGGAAAGGGTGTGCCACTGATACATCCAGAACCCCCAGTAAACCATGACATATGGACCCCCAGGAAGGGCCTTCCCTCTCAGCCATCTGGGGCCCAGGGCGTCCACCCGTGGGTGAGGGTGGGTGAGGATGGGAGAGTCCTGATGGTGCAGTGCTAGGAGCTGTCCCTGGTGCTGAAATACCCTTGCATGCGTGCGAGCCTCCTCAGCTAACCGGACTCTCCCTTCCCAAAAGTCAAGCCCACTTCTGTCCTAGCACAATCATTTCAGCTTTTCCAAACCCTTTGCCTCATCAACTCCCATTTGTAACCATTACATCCCTGTCCTCTCACTCACCAGCACCCACTGTTGCCAGGCACAGCATTATATAGTTGAGAAACAATAGATTAGACTAGTCCCCGCCTTCATGGGGCTCAGGGTCACATGGGAGAGACAAGCAGGTGTGTAAACAAGGGGACACAAAGGAAGTGACAGAGCCAGTACCCTGACCCTGGTCATTCTTTCACTCAAAAATATTTGCTAGGCACCTTCTGTGCACCAGGCAAGTTCCACCCACAGAGGCTGCCCAAGAAAGGGTAAACAATGTGTGATCTCTCCACACAAGAGAATAATATTCAACCCATGAAAAGGAAGTAAATTCTGACACATGCTGCCTCATAGATGAACTTTGTGGATAACATGCTAAGTGAAACAAGGCAGTCACAAAAAGACAAATGTAATATAATCCCATGTATGTGAGGTATGTCAGTTCAGCTCAGTCGCTCAGTTGTGTCTGACTCTTTGGGACCCCATGGACTACAGTGCACCAGGCTTCCCTGTCCATCACCAACTCCTGGAGCTTGCTCAAACTCATGTCCATTGAGTTAGTGATTCCACCCAACCATCTCATCCTCTGTCATCCCCTTCTCCTCCCACCTTCAATCTTCGCCAGCATCAGGGTCTTTTCCAATGAGTCAGTTCTTCACATCAGGAGGCCAAATTATTGGAGCTTCAGCTTCAGTGTCAGTCCTTCCAATGAATATTCAGCACTAATTTCCTTTAGGATTGACTCATTTGATCTCCTTGCAGTCCAAGGGACTTTCAAGAGTCTTCTCCAACACCACAGTTCAAAAGCATCAATTCTTTGGTGCTCAGCTTTCTTTATAGTCCACCTCTCACATCCATACATGGCTACCAGAAAAACCATAGCTTTGACTAGATGGACCTTTGTTGGCAAAGTGAGTATCAGTTCAGTTGAGTCGCTCAGTCATGTCTGACTCTTTGTGACCTCATGGACTGCAGCATGCCAGGCTTCCCTGTCCTTCACCAACCCCAGGAACTTGCTCAAACCTATGTCCATTGAGTCAGTGATGCCATCCAACCATCTCATCCTCTTTCATCCCCTTCTACTCCTGCCTTCAATCTTCCCAGCATCAGGGTCTTTTCCAATGAATCAGTTCTTCACATCAGGTGTCCAAAGTATTGGAGTTTCAGTTTCAGCATCAGTGAGGTATGCAGACAAGCAAATTTATAGAGAAAGTAGAATGATGGGTATGGGGGTTGGGGGAGAAGGGAATGAGGCATCACTATTTAACAAGGACAGAATTCCTGTTTGGAAAAGATGATGGAAAATTCTGAATGTGAATGGTGATGAGATTGTACAACGTCAATGTACTTAATGCTGCTGAACTGTACACTTAAAATGGCCAAAATCCAACAAGGGCCTACTGTATGGCACAGAGAACCATACTCAGTATTTTGAATAACCTATAAGGGAGAAGAATCTGAAAATGACATATATATAAAACTGAATCACTTTGCTGTACACCTGAAACTAACAACACTGTAAATCAGTTACATTTCAATGAAAAATCATAAAGTAGTAAATTTTATGTTTATTTAATCACACCAAATAAGTCAACCCAATAAAAAAGACATTAGAAAAAGACTCATAAGTCAAAGAGATGAGGCCACCACTGGCTAAACATGCAAAATTTGAACTTCACTAAGAATAATGCAGATATTAACTGCAGTGATCTGAGAGGCATTACGTATGTTTAAATTAATGAGTTCATAATGATTAAAAAAAACCCTGATTGGCCACCAGGGGAGGACACTGCTCTGAACATTTGAGTTCAAACAGATCTTTGTGTGAACATATGATTTTAATACACATGTGTAAGCGAACAGGAGTGGCACTGCCTGGTCACATGGTAACTATTTGTCTGACTTTATAAGAAACTGGCAATCTGTCCACTTTGTTAGGAGTTTTAATCATAAATGTATGTTGAAATGGGTCAAAAACATTTCATGCATCTTTTGATATGATCATATGATTTTTATTCTTCAATTTGTTAACATGGTGTATCACATTGATTGGTTAGTGGATATTGAATCATCCTTGCATTTCTGGACAAATTTGACTTAATCATCATGCATACTCCTTTTAATGTGCTGTTGAATTCATATTGCTGATGCTAACACTTTGTTGAGAAATTTGGCATGCATGTTCATCAGCAATATTGGCCTGCAATTTTCTTTTTTCTTTTTTTTTTCTTTTTTGGTGTCTTGATCTTGTTACAGTATCAGGGTATTCAAGCTTTGTAGAATGAGTTTGGAAGTGTTCCATCCTCTTCAGTTTTATGGAATAGTTTGAACAGAATAGATAGATGTTAACTCTTTTAAAGATGTCCGACAGAACTCACCTGTGAAGTTGTCTCTTCCTGGGCTTTTATTTGTTGGGAGTTTAAAAATGACTGATTCAGCTTTATTACTCATAGCTGGTCAGTTCATATTTTCTATTTCTTCCTGATTCAGTCTTGGGAGATCACACATTTCTAGGAATTTGCCCATTTCTTCTAGAGTATTTGCTTTATGGATGTATATTTGTTCATAGTAATCTCTTATGATTCTTTTTATTTCTGGGATCTCATTTGCAACTTACTCTCTTTAATTTCTGTTCTTATTTACTTGGGTCCTCTTTTTTCTTGATGAGTCTAGCTAAAGGTTTATCAGTTTATCTTTTCAAAAAACCAGCTCTTAGTTTTACTGATCTTTCTTAAAGATTCCATTTTATTTATTTATGTTCTGATCTTTCTTATTTCTTTCCTTTTTACTAATCTTGGGTTTTGGTTGTTCTTTGTTCTTCTTTCTAGTTCCTTTAGGTGTGAGGTTGAGTCATTTATTTGAGATTTTTCTTGTTTCCTGAGGTAGGCTTGTAGAGCTGTAAGTCTCTTTTAGAACTGTTTTTTTCTGTGTCTTACAGATTTTGGGTCATTGTGTTTACATTTTCATTTGTCTCCAGATATTTTTAAATTTCCTTCTTGATTTTTTCCAGCAATCTGTTGGTTGTTTAGTAGCATACTGTTTAGGCTTCATCTATTTTTGTTTTATGCAATTTTTTCCTTGTAGTTAATTTCAAGTTTCTTACTGTTTTGGTTGGAAATGATGCTTGATACGATTTCCATCCTTTTAAATTTACTGAAACTTGTTTTCTGGCCTAGTTTGTGATCTATCCTGGAGAATGTTCCATGTGAACTTGAGAAGAATGTATGCTGCGGCTACTGGATGTGATTCCTTCGTTCATTTACCAAGCGCATCTGGTTTAAAGTGTCATTTGAGACCAGTGTTTCCTTACTGACTTTCTGTCTGGATGACATTTCCATTGATGTGAGTGGGTGTTATTAGGCTGCTGTCAGTTTCTCCTTTTTTTGAGATTTTTAAAAATATACTTAGGTGCTCCTGTGTTGGATGCGTATATACTCAAAATGATTATATCTTCTTGTTGAGTTGAACCTTTTGTCAATATGTAATGTCTTTCTTGGTCTCCTGCCCAGTCTTTGTTTTAAAGTCTATTTTGTCTGATATAAGTATTGCTACACCAGCTTTCTTTTCGTTTCCATTTGCATGGATACCTGTTCCCACACTCTCAGTCTCTGTGTGTGTGTGTATCTTGAGATATGAAGTGAGTCTCTTGTAGGCAGCATACATATGGGTCTTGCTTTTGCATTCATTTAGACACTCTGTCTTTTGATGGGAGCATTTAGTCCATTTACATTTAAAATATTAGGTAATTATTTTAAAGGTAATTAAATTAAATTATTAGGTAATTAAGTTTAAAGTAATTATTAATTATATACTTACTACCATCTTGTCCATTTTCTTGTTTTTATAGTTCTTTTTTGTACCTTTCTTCTTCTTTGACTGTCTTCCTTCCCTAAAGATGTAGTGACTATCTTTAGTGTTTGGAGTCCTTTCTCTCTTTTTATGTGTGCATATCTATTATAGATTTTTGGTTGGCGATTACTAAGGAGGATGTACATATATGTGTTTTTAAGTTGATAATCTCTTAATTTTGAGTGCACTATAAAAACCCTGCAGTTTTACTTCCCCTCTACTGTGCTTAATGTTGACTTCCTAGTTTACATCTCTTGTTTTGTGTTCAGTTCAGTTCAGTCGTTCAGTCGTGTCTGACTCTTTGCAACCCCATGGACTGCAGCACATCAGGCCTCCCTGTCCATCACCAACTCCTGGAGTTTACTCAAACTCAAGTCCGCTGAGTCGGTGATGCCATCCAACCATTTCATCCTCTGTCATCCCCATCTCCTCTCAACTTCAATCTTTTGCAGCACTGGAATCTCTTCAAATGAGTCAGTTCTCTGTATGCAGAGTTCTGCCTATCAGTTCTCTGCAGGTGGCCAAAGTTTGGAGTTTCAGCCTCAGCAACAGTCCTTCCAATGAATATTCAAGACTGATTTCCTTTAGGATGGACTGGTTGGATCTCCTTGCCGTTCAAGGGACTCTCAAGAGTCTTCTCCAACACCACAGTTCAAGAGCATCAGTCTTCAGCACTCAGCTTTCTTCATAGTCCAACTGTCACATCCATGCTTGACTACTGGAAAAACCATAGTTTTGACTAGACAGACCTTTGTTGGGAAAGCAATGTCTCTGCTTTTTAATATGCTGTCTAAGTTGGTCATAACTTTTCTTCCAAGGAGCAAGCGTCTTTTAATTTCATGGCTGCAGCCATCATCTGCAGTGATTTTGGAAACTGCCCCCTGCCTCACCCCCCTGCAAAAAAAGTCTCTCACTGTTTCCATTGCTTCCCCATCTATTTGACATGAAGCAATGGGACCAGATCTTCGTTTTTTGAATGTTGAGCTTTAAGCCAACATTTTCACTCTCCTCTGTCACTTTCAACAAGAGGTTCTTTAGTTCTTCTTCACTTTCTGCCATAAGGGTGGTGTCATCTACATATCTGAGGTTATTGATATTTCTCCCGGCAATCTTGATTCCAGCTTGTGCTTCATCCAGCCCGACATTTCTCATGATGTACTCTGCATGTAAGTTAAATAAGCAGGGTGACAATATACAGCCTTGATGTACTCCTTTCCCGATTTGGAACCAGTCTGTTGTTCCACGTCCAGTTCTAACTGTTGCTTCCTGACCTGCATACGGATTTCTCAAGAGGTAGTTAAGATGGTCTGGTATTCCCATCTCTTAAAGAATTTCCCACAGTTTTACACATAGTCTGATATTTATTGTGAATATAGATGATTTTAATACTTTCGTCTTTTAACCTTCCTGCTGGGGTGGTTGATTTACCACCTTTACTGTACACTTGCCTTTACCAGTGAGATTTTTTTCTCTTCTGCTGCTGCTATTTAGTCAGTAAGTTGCATCTGATTCTTTGTGACCCCATGGCTTGTAGCCCGCCAGGCTCCTCCATCCACGGGATTTTCCATGCAAGAATACTAGAGTGGGTTGTCATTTCCTTCTCCAGGTGACCTCCCAGACTCAGAATGGAACTCAGGTCTCCTGTTTGGCAGGCAAATTCTTCACCACTGAGCCACCTGGGAAGACCCTTTTCCTTTTCCAATTTTCATATCTGTTGTATGGTCTTTTCTGCTTAGAGACACCTTTTTAATCTTTCTTATAAAGCGAGTTTACTGGTGCTGAATTCTTTTAGCTTTTGCTTGTCTACAAAACTCTTTAATTCTCCTTCATTTCTGAATTAACCTTGCAGGTAGAATATTCTCGATTGTAAGTTTTTCCCTTTCAGCACTTTAGATAAGTCATGTCACTCCATTCTGACCTCCAAAGTTTCTGTTGAAAAGTCAGCAGAGAGCCTTATGGTAGTTCCCTTGTACATAACTAGTTGTTTTTTCCTTGATGTTTTAAGATTCAATTTTTATCTTTGATTTTTTTATATTTAATGACAGTGAGTCTGTGTGTGGACCTATTTGGGTTGATCTTGTTTGGGACTCTGTAGTCAAAGCTATGGTTGGACCATAAAGAAGGCTGAACACTGAAGAATTGATGCTTTTGAGTTGTGGTATTAGAGAAGACCTCTTGAGAAATTTGTATGCAGGTCAGGAAGCAACAGTTAGAAATGGACATGGAACAACAGACTGGTTCCAAATAGGAAAAGAAGTTTGTCGAGGCTGTATATTGTCACCCTGTTTATTTAACTTCTATGCAGAGTACATCATGAGAAACGCTGGACTAGAAGAAACACAAGCTGGAATCAAGATT
>NW_011477043.1:76336-88219 GCF_000754665.1 Bison bison bison | reverse complement strand
AACCAGTCCACTCTGAAGGAGATCAGCCCTGGGATTTCTTTGGAAGGAATGATGCTAAAGCTGAAACTCCAGTACTTTGGCTACCTCATGCGAAGAGTTGACTCATTGGAAAAGACTCTGCTGCTGGGAGGGATTGGGGGCAGGAGGAGAAGGGGACAACAGAGGATGAGATGGCTGGATGGCATCACTGACTCAACGGACGTGAGTCTTAGTGAACTCCAGGAGTTGGTGGTGGACAGGGAGGCCTGGCGTGCTGCGATTCATGGGGTTGCAAAGAGTTGGACACGACTGAGTGACTGAACTGATCTGATTGGAGAAGACTCTTGAGAGTCTCTTGGACTGCAAGGAGATCAAATGAGTCAATCCTAAAGGAAATTAGTGCTGAATATTCATTGGAAGGACTGATGCTGGAGCTGAAGCTCCAACACTTTGACCACCTGATGTGAAGAGCTGACTCATTAGAAAAGACCCTGATGCTGGGAGAGATTGAAGGCGGGAGGAGAAGGGAGTGACAGAGGACGAGATGGTTGGATGGCATCACCGACTCAATGGACATGAGTTTGAGCAAGTTCTGGGAGATAGTGAAGGACAGGGAAGCCTGGTGTGCTGCAGTCCACGGGGTCGCAGAGGGTTGGACAGGACTGAGGGACTGAACAGAAACTTCCCCCATCTGAATGTTTGTTTCTTTTCTCATGTCAGTTTTCAGCTCTTATTTCTTCAAATTTCTCACTTCTCTGGCCCATTCACACTACCTTCCCCTTCTAGGGTTCCTGAGTTATTACACTTGACATTGTACCAGAGATCTCTTAAACTATCGTCATTTTCAAAAATTCTTTTTTCTTTTGTGTGTTCAGCTTGGGTGACTCTCACTACTCTGTCTTCCAGCTCGCTGATCCATTCCTCTGTGTCATCTAATCTACTGTTGATTCCTTCTAGTGTATTTTTCGTTTCAGTTATGTTGTCCTTCAACTCTGCTTGGTTCTTCCTTATGTTTCTAACTCTTCGCTGAATTTCCCACCGTGTCCATTCATTCTCCTCCTGACTTTGTTGGGCATCTTTATGATCACCACTTTTACCTGTGTATTGGGTAGATTACCTCCACTTTGCTAAGTTCTTCTCCTGGGATTTTTATCTTGTTCCTTTGCTTGGAACATTCTCCTCTGTGGCCTTATCTTCTCTCAGTCTCTGTTTCTATTTGTATGATTTTTAGGCTGGTTATGTTTTCTGATCTTGGAGAAGTGGGCTTACGTAGGCTGCATCCTATGGGGCCCAGCAGCACAGTCCCATCTGGTTCACCAGCGCCGTATGCTCTGTGCTCGAGGGGTCCCCCGTGTGAGTGGCACGCCTCTGCTGTTGCGGTGGGGCTGACGCCTGTGGGCGCACAGGTAGGTGATGCCAGCCCCTGGCCCGGTTGGCTGCCAGGCCCTGCCCTGTGCAGAGGCTACTGGCCCACTGGCGGGCAGGTCCCAGCACAGCTGGCTGTGTGGCTCAGGGGGCCCTGGAGTAGATATTCCTCAGTTACATCATGTTCACGTCTCTTGTGCACGTTTATGTTTGGTTATCTTATTGTTTTATCATAATTTTAAAAAAATATGTATTCTGGATACAAATTCTATACCATATGTATATATGTATATGAACTCTTTGCGACCCCATGGATTATACAGTCCGTGGAATTCTCCAGACCAGAATACTGGAGTGGGCAGCCTTTCCCATCTCCAGGGGATCTTCCCAACCCAGGGAGCGAATCCAGGTCTCCAGCATTGCAGGCAGATTCTTTACCAGCTGAGCTACCAGGGAAGCCCCATATATGTGTATATATAGTTAGTATTGTCATGTCCTGTTAAGAATTTGCCTATCCCAAGTTTATTGATACTTTTTGTAGTTTTGTATCCATGCTTAGTCACTCAGTCGTGTCCAACTCTTTGCAATTGCATGAACTATAGCCTACTAGGCTGGTCTATCCATGGGGATTCTCCAGGCAAGAATACTGGAGTGAATGGCCATTCCCTTCTCCAGGGGATCTGCTCAACCCAGGGATCAAACCTGACCCAGGGATCGAACCCTGCAAGCAGGTCATTTACCGTCTGGGCCACCAGGGAGGCCCAGCTGTTACATTGAGGTCTGTGGTCTGTGGGACATGCGTGGGAAGCACGGGGATAGGAGGATGGCTCACCTGAGGCTGCGTGTGGGTGCCCGGCTGCGAGGGGCTGCATGTCTTCTGGGAGTCATAACGGCATCTGGGGAGAGTAGAAGGGGTCAGAATCCTAGATTGTCACCAGTGACGGTCACATCGAGCATTTTCAGAGGCAGGGCTTCGTCATCGACGAGGCATGTCCTCAGTAGGTCTGCACAGTATCCTGACTCGGAAAAGAGCTGGACAGGATTTCTTTGTTCTGCTGTGCAGGTGAAGAGGGCGAAGCACAGGGAAGTTCAAGGTCACACAGCCGGCGGGGCAGAACGAGGGCTCGCGCCCGCCTCTGCTTTTCTGCTCCAGGGCGGCCTTGCCCCCCATCAAGGCTCCCTCACCTGCTCCGTTTTTACTCTTCACCTTGGTCCACCTCCTCCCTTCACCAACCTGGTACATCTTGGAAATGCCCCACGCGTGCATTTCTTTATTCACTGAACAAACAGTAAGGCCCGACTTTGGCCACTGTGGGGATCAGAGCAGGTGACAGGTGCGGTGAGCTTGGGTGAACAGTGGGTCCCCACCAGGCTTGCTGAGTCTGTGAAACAGCTGTGCTCCCTCTCACAGGACAGCGGCTGCACCGGGCCCCCAGAGGGGGCCACTCTAGGCCTCTCTGCTCATGCCCTGACTCAGCATTATCTAGGGCTGTGTGTGGGTCATCATGGGACCACCAGGATCAGATGGCACACAAAGCAGGATCGCTAGAGGGGGCTTGTTTACAAAGGTAGGGTTGTAGAGGACCATGAAGGAGGGCTTAGGGCCAGGTTAGTAGCAGCCGGGCTGTTACCACCTCCAGTCCTGGCGGGATAAGGGGAAGCGGGCAGTTATTACAGCATGGTTGGGGGGAGGGGGAGGAGGGGGAAAGGAAAGAGACGGAGGGAGGAGGAGACAGAGAGAAAGGGGGAGAGACCTTCAGTTCCAGGCGCTCCAGCTCCAGGCGACCTCACAGGGGAGCCCCAGGGCACTGAGGACTCTGACCTTGTTCCCCCTTCTCTCTGGTTTCCACTGGGCTCCCAAGTCAAACTGGAAGACACAGACCTCCTGGGGCGAGAAGATGATAAGGAGGGGAGTTCTCAAGCTGCCCTGGAGACCGAGTGGCCTGAATGTCCCTCTGTGACGGTTTGACTGTAAATACGCAGAAGAGCCTGCCACCCGGGAAGCGTGAGGCTCCTGCCAGCAGGATGCATCCTGTCCATGGAGGTGCAGCAGGACCCCTGGGGCTTAGGAGGGGCTGGACGGCATCAAGCCCTGCGGGACAACCTCGCTGTGGACTCCGGGGTGGGGTCTTCACTGAGTGAAGCCCCCTCTCCTCCTCCACCAGAAGGGCTAGCTTAGGTTACAGGAATGACACGCTCGATGGCTGTTCATCAACCAAGTGGACCTCTGTGATTCCCGCACGGGGTTGGAAACAGGGGGCTACATGAAAGGCATGTGGCTGGAGCTGCCTGGGATCCAAGAAACAAGCCTGCTTCAGCCCCAGTGGGGAGGAGTTCTCCCGCGAACACGCTTGAGAGTGTGAGGGCCTGGACATTTGAAAGACATTTCAAGACATCTAAAGAGCAGCAGAGACACGTGGGTTTGCTTAGGCCCTGACCGAGCCGTCTTTCTTGTGGGATTCGGCCCGTTCTCTCTTGGAGCCCAAGGAGCCAGGAGGGAAAATGAAAAACAAAGTTTTCAAGAATTATCGCAGCTTCTTCCCTTCCTTTGCCGCCTCTCCTTCCCTTTCAAGTTGACAGAAAGGAGCGTTGCCCTTCCCAGATTTTTTTTTTTTCAAACGTGAAATGGAGCATTCCCGCCGTCTCGGGCCCCACATTTGATTCCGATTTACGCCCGGATTGTGATGACAAGCGCCCCCGGCCGATAATGGACGAGGCCGCGCTGGGGAAGGCGAGGCTCCGGGTCCGCCCGGCTCTCGGCCACAGCCGTCACTCAGCTGGCCCTCAGGCGTCTGTGAGCCCCGCCCCACGGGCAGGGGAGTCGCGAACCCACAGCGGCCAAGAGAGCCTCTAGGCAGGGTCAGGGGTCACTGTCAGGGTCAGGAACCGAGCGGGCTCGGACAGCCGTGGAGGTGGGCGTGACGGGCATTTAGATGAAGCGACCCAATGGAGGTCAAGAGGGGTCCGGGGAGCCTCCGGCCAAGGCAGGCTGGGCCGCGGTGGGCCCGGAGTCTGGCAGTGGCCCAGGTGGTCATGTCTGCCCCGGGGACCAAGCCAACCCTAGGCCGGGTTTGATTCTGCTCCTTCTCCAAGGCCTTTGCCCATTAACTCGATTGGTGGTTTCCCACTGGGGCTCTGGTCTGCCTGTGCTTCTCTTCAGCCAAGAGAGAGAAATAAAAGTGGCTCTGTGTCCCCGAAGAGCCTCAGTCTCCGAAGGCCTCGCCTGTTTCTGCTTCCCTGTGGCTGCTCCGTCATGAGCACGTGCTGGTCTAGCCTGCTGAGGACGAAGGGCGTGCTGAGCAGAGCGGGGCCCCCAGGTGACTCCCCCCGACCACGGCTGGCCCAGACCTGCAGCGCTCCCCAGCTCAGCCACGCAACCCCCGTGCTCCCCGTCCTTGGCCCTGTGTCCGGCGCGGTCTGTGTGCGGCACAGGCTGATGCCGACCCCCAGCGGGCGCGTGCCCCTGCTGTCCCGCCTTCTCCTTCTTCACTCCCTTTCCACCTTCCAGTCAGGCTCTGGGCTCCCTTGAGGGTCACCCCTGATGGGGTCCCTTCCTTCATGAGGACCCTCAGGTTCGCAGTGTCTGGCTCTAACCCACCCCGGACTGCAGGACAGAAATCTACGTGGAGAAGGAGCCCCAGATCCCTAAAGGGTGCTGGCTTTGGAGGTCTGCATCCCAGCTCAGCCAGGTAGCCCCAGGGACTCAGGCACTGACAGCTTTCTGGTGGGTGGAGTATGGATGCCAGCTAGCACCAGCTTACCAAACTTCAGTGCACACGGCACCGGCTGAATACAAGGTGATAGGCATGCAGCTGGCAGCGATAGAAGAGGCCCTGAAGCGGAGCCCCCCAGGTCCAGCAGGCCGTCAGCCTGGGCATCGCTCTAGCCCCCCTGCGCAGGGGCGTCAACTGGGTTCGGCCAGATCGGCCCTGCCTCTGGGGGTAGGGCGCAGAGAGACACTGCCAAGTGCAAATTTGATAACCAGACGCCGTGCTGAGGCTGCTGGACAGCACAGGCTCCTTTGATCCTGGACTGTCTGGGCCAGCCACTCTCTAGCTGCCCAGGGTCTGTTTTCCATTTTGAGTTTGGCTGGCTGACCCCCCCTTCTTTATGGAAGATCAGTTTCAGGCCCCAGCAGACAGAGCAATGAGCAGGAAGGAAAAGCATGCCTCCTTCCCTCTGGGGTGGTACCCTGTTCACTTGGCCCCTGGGGTAAGAGGGGCCCTGCAAGTCCCCTGAAAGGCAGGAGAGTGGCTGTGGGTTGGAGACAAAGGTGTCACAGATGGGAGGTTCCTGGGTGGCTCTGTGGCTCTCAGTGTGGTTACTATGGCCACCGGCAGCATGATGCCATGTGGAGGCTCTGACGCTCAGTCTCCTTGAGCCTCCAAGAGGCTCAGCTGAGCAGCAGATGGAGATTTGAGGATGGGCACTAACATGGTGAAGGAGGCTTTGGGGGTTGTTCAAGGAATCTTTGTTGAATAAATTCATGGGTGGATAAGCAGAGGGTTGGGTAGGTGGATAGATGAATGGGTGAATGGATGGATGGGTAAGTGGATAGATGGGTGGATGGGTGGGTAGATGGATAGATGAATGGTGAGTGAGTGGATGGATGGACAGATGACCATGCGGGAGACAGATGAAGGATGGATGAGTAGGCCGGTAGATAAATCCCCCCTTGCTTTAGCTTTAAGGAAGGGGGCTAAGATGTCATCATCTACACAAAGAAATTAATCAGCCTGCCCTGCTCCTCTCCCAGGGGTGAACAGAACTGACCTGAGAGCCAGGTGGGGTGACGATATGGCGTCATGAGGAGACACGGGAACTTGGAATCAGAATTGGAATCTTGGCCAAACTGAACTCTCTCTGTGGGCAGTCTCCAGGACGTCAGCTCCACGGATGAGGGTCTTCGTCTCCCTTGCTTGTCTCTGTGCCCCTGCACCTCTGCCAGGACAGAATGTTTGTGTCCCTCAAAACTTACATTGACGCCCTAACCCCCGTGTGATGATACTTGGGGGCTGGGGCCTTTGGTAGATAATCAGGCGTAGATGAGGTCGTAAGGGTGGGGCCCCCTTGGTGGGATTAGTGCCCTTGTAGGAAGAAGAGACACCAAGCTTGCTTTCTGCCATGTGAGCATGCAGGGAGAAGGTGGCCCTCTGCAAGCCAGGAAGTGGGCTTCCACCAGAAACAGGAGCAACCAGCGCCTTGATCCTGGGCTTCCAGCATCCAGAACCATGAGGTCCAAATTTCTGTTGTTTCAGCCCCTCCATCTGGGTCTTTTGCTATGGCCGCCTGACCTGACGAATACAATCACCCACAGCATCTGGCATGCCGTAGCTCTCAAAAAAGACATTCACTGACTGACACAGTCACTCTGAGCTTCAGTTTGCTCGGCTGCAAAATGTGGGTAATGGCGGCCACTCATCCTGGAGAGCTGACGCGAAGTTGGCCGCAGTGAGCAAGGGAGCTGGCTGTGTTGACCGCTTATGATCATGCTCTCATAGCAGATGATTCCTGTTATTGTCATTAAATGAAAGACAACAAGAGCAGGGACAGGACCACATGCCTACCTGACAGTGAATTACAGGACACGTCCGGTTTCCCACACAGGAAGTCTGCCAGGTGGATGGTCTTAGGGTGGGCTAGTTCATTCCATGCTGTCGTCCTTCTGACTCTTCTTTTCTGAAGTCCACCATGTCTCTCCTCACGGACCCAGAAAGGCTGCCCCTGCCTCATCCATCTCCTTGACGTACCTGGGGACAAGGCAGGCAACTCTGCATGAGCCACTTCCCCTGTCTTGCCTCAATTTTCCTATCTGTCAGATGGGGTCAACAATGGCCCTTGCTTTATATGACTGCTGTGAAAATCAGGGGGAAATGTGCTTGAGGAGCTCAGCTCTGAGCTCTGTGTGTGGCTGCAGTGGGTACTGGCTGTTAGGTACAGAATCGGGAGGAAGCCTCCTGCCTCTCACACCCAGCCTGCTGCACTCTGCTCACATCACAGTCACGACCACGCACACATCAGGCCCTGTGTTCAAATTACCCAGTATTCCTCTGCACTTGGAAGCTTCTTGTGAAGTGGTGAATTTGTTTCCTGGGGCTGTGGTAATAGAAGGCCACAAGCTGCGGGACTAAACACGGCAGAAATCCATTCTCTCACAGCTCTGGGGGGCCGAAAGTCCAAGATGAAGGTGTGGGCGGGGCCAAGCTCCCTCTGAGGGTGTAGGGGAGGCTCCTTCCTGCTTCTTGCAGCCCCTGTTCCCCGGCTTGCAGTTTTATTGCTCTGACCTCTGCCCCTGTCTCCAGCCTCTGTCCTCCCTGGGTGTGTGGTTAAATGTCCCCCTGCTTCCCTCCAATAAGGACATCCATCCTTGGATTCAGGGTCACCTGCATAACCCAGGCTGCTCTCCCCAAGGCAAGATCCTTAACTCAATCCCGTCTGCCAAGACTCTTTCCCCAAAGAAGGTCACATTACAGGATCTGGGGATCCGGATGTAGAAATATGCGTGGGGGCGTTACTCAGGCCGCCTTGGGATGCCAGCACTCTGGTAGCTGCAGAGCTGTGGTGCTAGGACCCCGATGCATGACCTTGAGCTGCCCACCTTCCCGATGCGAGAGCAGAAGCGGAGGTGCTTGTGCCCAGGATCACCGTGGTCCCCCCCTGATCTGCTGCCCCTTGCTGGACCCCCCAGGAGTGGAGGCAGGTGGACAGGGAGGTGGCAACACAGCCAACTGGGGAGCACAGAGCCACTGATGCCAGGGGCGGGATGCCGGGCTGCCCAGTGCTGTGACAGCACTGCTGGGGTGGAGCCAAGACGGGGAGGGGGACGGATTCCCAGATCACAGCGAGATGCTGCCAGCCACAGGGGCACATTCAGACGGCCCCTCCAGGAGCAGAGAGGACTTAGAACTCAGGGACGGAGTGTGAGGTTCAACGGAGAGGTGGGGAGGGTGGCAGGGCAGCCTGGGGCTCCAACGTAAAGAAGGCCGCAGGTGGGTGGTAAGTGGCAGGTGGAGAGCCTGACTGGACTGGGCAGTGAGAAAGGCAGGCTCCACCTGGCCCCCTCCCTCCACAGGTCCTGTCCCTCCGGGGGCTGCAGTTCCCAGCCTCCCTCTCTGGGAGAAAGGTACCCGCTCCGGGGCTGCTGGGAGGAGAAGGGTGCAGAAGGGCCAGGGTGCTGGCGGCCCCGGGCAGACGTGGGGTGGCAGCTCTGTGTTCATTTCATCACGTGCTCTCATTCCGGGTGGAGCCTGAGACTCTGCCGTGAGCTCAGCCGCTTGCTCCAAAGGAGGGTACCTGGATGGAGAGCTGAGCACGTGCAGGGACCCCCTTCCTGCTCAGAAGCCCCCTCCAAAGGGGCCCCATTCTATTCTTCCCCCTCCAAGTCTGGGGGCCCTGGGTGATTCTTCGGCAAGAGACGCTCCCGCTCTCTGAGGAGGACGGACGGCTTGCTGCAGGGCAGGGTGGGCCTGGGCTTTAGGATGAGGCCTGGGGCTGGGTCCTCATGCCTCCTACCAGCCCCTTGACACAGGCAAGGCCCCCACTACCCCTGGGGCACACGGGGAGCCCGCTGGTGGTTCCCAGGCCTTCCTGCCGTGAGAACCAGGTGAAGGCCAGGCTCACACAGCTCCATCTAGTTTATCCTGCCCTTTGCATGAGTGATTCTGAATTGAGAGTTATCAACAACAACAAAGGCATCATTTCACACACAGAGATGAGTTGAGAAGAGAGAAGGTGCTTTGCTGATGCAATTCCTGTGAAGGAGCCGGACCAAAGTATGGCAATCATCTTTGATCAAACAGGGCATATGGCAGCCATGACCCCTCTCTGAACCCGATGAGAAGACAATCAACCACACACGTAGTGGGCAAGGGTCTAGGTCCGGGGGAGGGGTCAGCCTGGGCCTGACCCTGGCGAACTTGGTCAGGTCGCTGCCACATCTAGGCCAGGGTCCTCCACTATCAGCTGTAAGTGTGGATGTGCTGGGTTCAGCATTCCCAAGCGCCTCGTCCATGGCTGGCCCCACAAGATGCTCCAGGGTAGTGCCAGGGCTGCAGGGCATTGGCCAGTCTCTGGGCAAGCTCCAGGAGGTGTGAGTGGGCCAGGGTGGTACAGGATGATGGAGAGGGGGCCCCACAGGAGGCGGGGACTTGCGAGGTGGGTTAGCAGGTGGGGAGGGGACTTGGGCAGGGAGTGAGTGAGAGCCCCTGGGACACCCACAGAACACGTGCATTCTGTGGTGTGTGGGCACTGGGGTCCCAAAGACAGGTCTGGACTAGAGACACAGGTTTGGAGCCGCCGACGCAGGCGGCGGCTGAGTCGTGGGTAAGGACAGATTCCAGGACCCAGGGCACAAGGGAAAAAGTCAGACAGCTGGGGACAGAGCCTGGAGGAGTTGCAGCTGCAGTGGGCACAAGGGAACGAGCTTGCAGCGGAAACGGAGAAGAGGAGGTGACAGAGGAGGGCGGTGATGGGGAAGAGAGGCTGGTGGAGAAGGAGATGCTGGAGGTGACGGAGAAGTATAGCTGATGATGGGCAGAGAACGGGGTGTTAAGAAACCAAGAGGGGTGTATGAGATATGGTAGCAGTTTTGAAATCTCCACCCCGCCGAGAGATCCAGTGAAACTCGGACTGGAGGTCGGCACGGCCAGCCACACCGGGTGACCCTCTTGGTCCCTTTCCTGGAGGGGCCACTCACACCCCCACGCTCTGCCGGGCATGGTCCAGCTGTATCTGTCTCTCATGCAAACCCTGGGAGGAGGCCCGTGTGCCCATTTCACTGAGGAGGAGACTGAGGCTGAGACTCTGCAGGGAGTCTAGGGCCACGAAGCTTCTTGGTGGGGCTGGGGTGGGGCGCAGCGGAGGAGCCAGACCTGAACCGGGTGGGGAGATAGTCTATCCTCTTCCCGCTGTGTGAGAGTTTCCAGGATGTGTGAGGGTAAAGGAGGATGAGCTCGAGCAGAAGGGCCGGGGGTGAGACTGAGCCCAAGATCCCCTCCCAGCATCTCCCTAGTCTTCCTTCCCCCATCTCTGCTGTGTCTGTGTGTGTCTCTACAACCGCACACACACACACACACACACACACACGAAGAGAGAATTAAGGGAAGTCGGTGATCTGTGGGAGGGCTGTCTCTATTGTCAGTATTTAAAGGGTCCTATGCCGGAAGAAGGCGATGGCACCCCACTCCAGTACTCTTGCCTGGAAAATCCCATGGACGGATAAGCCTGGTGGGCTGCAGTCCATGGGGTCGCTAGAGTAGGACACAACTGAGCAACTTCACTTTCGCTTTTCACTTTCATGCATTGGAGAAGGAAATGGCAACCCACTCCAGTGTTCTTGCCTGGAGAATCCCAGGGACGGGGGAGCCTGGTGGGCTGCCGTCTATGGGGTCGTGCAGAGTTGGACACGACTGAAGCGACTTAGCAGCAGCAGCAGCTGCTGCCAGGACACCTGCCACCGCGTGGACCCTGGCTCGTTCTGGTGCCTCCGGCCGGCATTCCTCCGTGTGACCACTAGGTGTCGCGCGTTCTGCCTAGCAGATCCCATCCGTTAACCATTTCCTCTCAACGTTGCAAAGTCAAAGTGTTAGTTGCTCAGTCGTGTCCAGCTCTTCGCACCCTACGAGATTCTCCAGGCCAGAATATGGGAGTGGGGTTGCCATTCCCTTCTCCAGGGGATCTTCCCGACCCAGGGATCGCACCCAGGTCTCCCACATTGCAGGCGGATTCTTTACCGTCTGAGCCACCAGGGAAGCATGCCTGTTGCTGTAATGCTGTAAGGCGAGGTTTAAAGGCTTGTCCACCATCTCCTGTCTTATAATAGCTTCTTGGGCTTGACTTGCAACATATTCTATAATTTCTCTCATTGATGCACATTAGCAATGAAAGATTCCCTTAATTGAGAGGTTACATTCATATTTTTATTCCCATAATGACTTAGATTTTCCCTGGTGTGGCTGTCAGGGAGAGGGTGCTATTTATTAGCTTCCAGTCCAGCTCCATCTGACCTGCTGTGTGGCCCTGGGCCAGTCCCCCCAACCACACCCCTGTGCTCAGAGGGCTGGGTGCCCTCATCACAGCTCTGCCCTTTCATTCTCTGTGAAATGATTCCCCCAAATGCAAGAAGGAATGTATTCTTGGCAGCAACCTAAGATTTGAGTCTCCTGTCTCTCACCCAGAACAATGACAAAATCAATTCAACAAATCCAGCTGATTTCACTGAAAAAGGAATGCCATTCATTCATGCTTTTAGAAGATCGTGTTTATAACTGGATGCTACGCTTAGCGTGTGTGTGTGTGTGTGCGTGTGTGTGTGTGTGCGTGTGTGTGAGTGCTTGTGCATGCCTTGAGAACAGGTAAGAAGTGGATGACCCATGAGTGGTGGAAAGGCATCCTGTTTTGGAAGACTTGATCATTTCAAAGGCGTTCTCCAGGACCTACTATGAGCCAGGCCGGGGGTGGGGTGCTGGGGACCAGGGGTGGCTGAACGAGGCTTGTCCCCAAGGAGGGCACAGCCACACACAGGGGGCCGACCGGCAGAGG
>NW_011477043.1:71960-76217 GCF_000754665.1 Bison bison bison | reverse complement strand
GACCTCTGCCACCCAGTCCTGCGGGGAAGCCAGTGAGCATGTGAGGTCCCTGGCCCGTGCTTGGGGCCAGCCTTCTGGACACGTGCTCTGAGGCTTAAAGGATGGTCAGGAGTTAAGAATGAAGCAGACGAAGGGAGGCAGGACACCCGTGGAGCCCAGGCACCCAGACAGAGGGCTTGCTGGGAGCCTGTAAGTGTGTTTGGGCCTCTGGGGTTGGGGGCAAGGCTGGGGATGCCCCTCGAGCCCTCAGCTCGCCGATGCTGCAGAAAAGGGTGCCCTTGGAGTGTGGCATCGCTGGGCTCATCATCCAGCTCTGTCTCAGACCAAGTGTGCAACCACAGATTTAACCTTAGCCTCCCTGGGCCTCAGTTGCCTCATCTGTGAGACGGGGATGGTACCGACCCCTGCAGTGCTGCATCTGCAGTGAATGTAAACAGTGGGTGTCTGCCGTGGTGTCAGAGGAGCCCCAACAGACCTCCTGCCTCCCCCAGGGCCGGGTGAGCTGTCTGAGCTCACCTGAGGGATCCCAACCCCTGGCCCCCTGTGTTCACCCAGCAGCTTGTTTGATGAACAAATCCTCCTGTGTCCCTTGGGGGACGGTGGGGGTTACTCACCTGTCCCCAGACCACCTGTGATCTCCCTGAGTCATCAGCACAGCCCCCAAGCCCACCTCCCACCATCAGGAGCCAGGGGTGCTGGTCCAGTGACCAGCTCCACTCGTCTTCTGGGAAGCCTGACCGGCCCCCCTGCCCTGAGGGCAGCATCACTCTCAGTACCGGACGGTCGGCCGCGCAGGTAAAATTGGGGCGGTCACGCAGGGTCCTGAGTCACAAGCTGGGACCTGGCGTAACCCCCGGCAGGTGGATCTCCTCTGGGGTGGGCCACCGTGCCCGCATCTGTAAGGTGGAGCAGCGGAAGGAGGTGAGCTCTGCAGCCTGTGTCGCTCTGGATGCCAGTGTGTGTGACGGGCACTCAGTGGCAGGAGGGGGCACACCGAGAGGAAGAGGACCTGGAATGCCAGTGCCCTCGCGTCTCTGCGTGAAAGTGAAGAGGACGCAGGAGGGCTTCTGGAGGAAGCCTCGCTGCGGGGGCGGCTGCTGCCCACGTGTCTGTGGCTCTGAGTTCCCAGCGCTGTTCATGGGCTCGTCCTCAGCCCGTGCACGGTAACTCATGGAGCCCCTGCTGGATGCCAAGTCCAGGCCATCTGGCAGGGGAGTTGGAGAGCAAGGGCTCGGGGCCCAGCTGCATAGCACAGGGGTGCCTGAGAGAGCTACCGACGCTGCAGAGAGGGGTGACCGAGGGAGGAGCATCAGGCGGTCAGGGAGCCAAGCTGCAGAGCAGAAGCAGGGGCAGGGGGCGATATCCAAGACGTGGAAGCCGCCTAAGTAAGTGTCCACGGACAGAGGAATGGATAAATAAGATGTGGGGTGTATACATATAAGTGGAATACCACTCAGCCGTAGAATGTGACACGGTGCCGCGACACGGATGGGCCTAGAGACGGTCATGCCAAATGCAGCAAAGCAACAGAGGAAGACAAGCATCCTGCGCATCCGTTCTTCTTGGGGCTCTGCAGGCTTCCTGAATCTGTGACTGGCACTTCCTTCCACCGTGGACGGTTCCCAGCCCTTACCCCTTCCCGTCTTCCTTGTTCGTCTCCTTCCCTGCCTGTGATGCCTGCCCAGGGCTCAGTCTGGCCTTTTCGGCCTTCCCCATACGGTCTTCTCTCTGGTCTGTAACACCCACCCTCTGGCCTTCTGGACTCCGCCTGAAGGGCCTCTTCTTCCCCGATTTGCAATCTGTCCGCTTGTCCCTCTGCTCTGCCCTCTGCGCCCGTGATCCATCCCCTGAGCTCTTAGTTTCTCTGTCTAGACTTTTTAGTTCCTCAAGCTCCACCGACTGCTCTTTACAGACGCCTCTTCTCTGCTAAGACTCTCCTTCTTTTCTTGCACGTATCAGTCACAGTTATGTTTGTTGTGACCCTATTACCATGCGTTCGGGTCATCCATGAGTCTGTTTCTAGCTTCTGTTTTCTCTCTTGACCCTGCTTCTCATTTTGCTCGTTAACTTTGCATTAAATGAGAAACACCATGAATAACAAATTGTAGAGGTTCTGAACGGTGCTCTGTTCCTTGGAGAAGGCTGTAGTTCATCTTCTGAGAGGTGAGCAGGGGCAAATAACTGGAACTTGCTCAGGGGGTGAGCTGGTAGGAAGCTGGGTTACACTCTGCCCAAGCCTTGCCTTCCCCTCAGGTTCACCTCACTCCCAGACTGGGTCCCTCCGAGGGTCCCCAATGAAGACTTGAGGCGTTGTCTGGGACGCCTGCTCTTTGGGTAACTGGGAATGTCCTGTTTTCTCTCCTCTGGACTGCGATACTGACACCCAGCCCTGGTCTTCTTGGTTTCTTTTCTCCTGAGCAGCCTGACAATTTGGCAAATGCCCCAGAGAAGGAAGTGGCAGCCCACTCTGGTACTCTTGCCTGGGAAATCCCATGGATGGAGGAGCCTGGCAGGCTGCAGTCCATGGGGTCGCGAAGAGTCAGACACGACTGAGCGACTACACTTCACTTTCAAGGAAAACTGCCTCATGCCAGACTCACAGCTCTCAGTCCATCTATCTGAGCTCTGGTATCTCAAGGCCTAGTTGCCTGGGACACTTTGATGCCTCCAAATGTATCTTTAAAAATTGCTTTTTCTAGTTGTCAGCAGAGTGTTGGTCTACTATGGACTTCACAGTGGCCAGAGTGCCTGGAGGATGGATTACGGGGCTGATGGGAGCAGGAAGACCTGGGAGGGGCGGCTGAGACGGGGACCCAAGAGCTGCCACAGGGGATGGGGCCCCAGGACTCACACGGCCGGTTAGATGACGGGGGCAGGGGTGCAGGGAGGGAGCGCAAGGGGACAAGGGGGCTGGAGACGCCGTCTGGAGGCTGGGGGCAGCGACAGGTATGGAGGCTCAGTGGGGGAGGTGGTTCTGTTTTAGCCTTGGTAAGAGTGTGTGGCCAATGGGGCCTCCAGGTAGAAGAGCCCAGGAGACAGCTGGAGCTCACAGAGCCTTCTAGAAGCGAGATGGAGTCTTGAGAGGGCTGAGACAGTCCCAGGTGAGTGGGGAGATGAGTGGGGAGGGGCTGGCCTGGAGCCCCAAGGACCTGCCAGCCCCAGAGACAGGTGGAGGGCAGGAGGGAGAGTAGCAGCAGCAGAGACGCGGGAGGGGGACCCAGGCCTGGTGGGCTTTGGAGGAGGGCAGGCTCAGAAGAGGGGAGGAGCCCCAGAGCGAGGGGTCGCAGAGGGCTCTTCCAAACCGAGGGCTGACCTGTCTCACCGCTGACCCCAGTACAGATTGGGTGGGGAGCGGGGTCAGGAGCCAGGTTGGCAGGGTGATGGAGGGGGCACTGAGAGGGGAGCGGTCAGCAGGTGGGTGGCAGCACCGGGCCCAGGACTGTTGCTGGCGACTTGCAGACTTTGGCCTCCAGGGCCCAGGAACCTTCCCCCACCCGGACATGCAGGCTGCTTCCTTGAAAACAGAGGCAGCTCTACCACCGCTGGGACCCTGCAAAGGAGACGCAGCAAGAAGTGGGTCACGCCTCATCAGACTTCAAGGGCCAATTTCAAAGGGACTGCAGGGCCTTGGGGGGCAGCCCGGGAATTCCACGGAGCGGGAGGGGCTTGGGGAAGCCCCCACACCTGCCAGGGTGAGGGGTGCAGGGAGCCCAGGCGCCTGAGGTCTGGAGGATCCTGGCCCTGGGCCACCTGCCACTGTCGGGCCTCAGGAAGGCGGTCTGCCCTCTCGGGGCCTGGCTTCCTTCTCTGTGAAGTCAGTGACAGGAAATAACGCCAACCTGGCCTGGCAGGGAGGACGGCGGCGTGGAGCGTCGTCATCACCCACGCTCGACAGTGGCGAGGGCCTCGAGAAAACGAGGATGGGGTTCCCGGGGAGGAGGGGAGGGGTCCCCGCGCTTAGGCGCTTTCTACCTCAATCATGTATGCACACGCTTGTACATATATGTGCTGCTGCTGCTGCTGCTAAGTCGCTTCAGTCGTGTCCGACTCTGTGTGACCCCATAGACGGCAGCCCACCAGGCTCCCCCGTCCCTGGGATTCTCCAGGCAAGAACACTGGAGTGGGCTGCCATTTCCTTCTCCAATGCATGAAGTGAAAAGTGAAAGTGAAGTCGCTCAGTCGTGTCCGACCCTCAGGGACCCCATGGACTGCAGCCCACCAGGCTCCTCCGTCCTGGGATTTTCCAGGCAAGAGCAC
>NW_011477043.1:71522-71860 GCF_000754665.1 Bison bison bison | reverse complement strand
CAAACGTTTGCACAGTCACACATTTACATACACGCACGCACTATGCACACACCTACATACATGTACACACCTGTGCACACTCACGCACATGCACACATGCATGCACACATACCTACACAAACACACACATGCACACACACATGCACACACGTGTGCACACACATTTACATGCATGCACAAACATGTGCACACACCTACATGCACACATACGCATGCTCACACACTTACACGCACACACAACATGCAGACTCCTGTGTGTGCACATAGGCACACAGTTCACACGTGCATGCACACACACACATGTATGCACGCACATATGCACACTCACACACCTGCAT
>NW_011477043.1:70642-71422 GCF_000754665.1 Bison bison bison | reverse complement strand
TACACACTCACACATATGCACACACACACGTGCTCAGGCATGGAGGCACCACCTCTGCTCACAGCTGGTGCAGATTCACGGCCCCCTACCTCCTTTTCGCCTCCCTCCCTCCCCTGCCTCCCACCCCACAGTCCTCCACACTGGCAATGCAAACACTTTCTAAATGAAGGAAGAGAAAGATTTTTTTTCTAAACCATTTAAAATCCAATTAAAAAAATCAATGGCAACTTAAACAGCTACAACCCTGAGTAGGGGGGAAGGCGTAGAGGAGCACTTATGTGCTGTCCTCCCAGACGCCTGCCCTTTCCTCCCAGAGGCCACACACTCAGGTCTGAGAGCGACAGGTCCCTCTAAGGGCCCGGTAGCTGGAAGTGGTTATGCGCAAATGGCCAGCTTGAGAGGTGTCGGCGGTGGGGGGTGGCCAAGGGATGTCCTTCCTAGGGTCACAGACTCTCCCCTTTCCTCTTTTCAGGGGAGTGAGGTGGCTGGCACCCCATCTGTCTCCCCAGATCAAGTGCCTCCTCCCCCAGCGAGCCCTCAGGGCTGCTGCAGCCAAGCCTCCAGCCCTGCAGCCCTGATCAGTGCTCCCTTCATTCCCCGGATGCCCACACTCCTGGTTTCTCGGCACAGTCCTGGCGTCTGAAGTCGTCCCAGCAGAGCTACTCACAGCATCCCGTTTACTGTCGGCAGTAGCGCCCTTGAACGAGTTGTGCGGACACCTCGCTGTCCCCCATGTTCGCTTGTTTGTCCACTTTCCCGGGATGTGCTGGTCATCAGCAC
>NW_011477043.1:65681-70266 GCF_000754665.1 Bison bison bison | reverse complement strand
CCACTTACCCACCTGGGAAATGGGCCTGAGGAGAGCCTCAGGGGTGTATAGCGTACACCACTTACCCACCTGGGAAATGGGCCTGAGGAGAGCCTCAGGGGTGTATAGCGCAAACAGGTGCAGCTGTCACGACTCAGCATCACAGCGTTCTCGTCCCCTCGGAAGAAGACCCCGCCTCTTGCTACCCCTCAGCTCCACCCTCCCACCCCCAGCCCAGCAACTGCTGGTCCGCACACTGTCTTGGGAGGATTCCCTGTCTGGACACGTGGTAGACATGAGTAGAATGTGTGGCCTCCTGTGGCTGCTTCTTTCACCAAGCATGGCGTTCTGAGGGTCATCCACATTGTGGCAAGCATGCAGCCCCGCACAGCAGCCCCTGCGTGGATATACCCTTCCCTGCAGGCCCTTCCATCAGTGCATGGGCGTTGGGACGATTTCTCCTTTTTGGCTGTGGCTTTTTCTTTGGCTGCAAAACTTATTCATTTAAAGTGATGCTGCTCTAATCATTTATGTACAAGTTTCTGGGTAGATGTATATTTCATTTCTCTGGAATCTGCTGAGTCATGTGGTAATTGTTTTCCAAAACGGTTGCATATATCCTTTGGTTTAGAGAGTTTGGGGTGAGCAGATTCAGGCTAACGTACGTGCTCAGTCCCTAAGTCGTGTCTGACTCTTTGCAACCCCAAGGAGTGTAACCCTCCAAGCTCCTCGAGCCATGGGGTTTTCCAGGCAACTATACTGGAATGGCTTACCATTTCCTTCTCCAGGAAGCTAGTATATATAGAATGGATGAGCAACAAGGTCTTACTCCATAACAGAGGGAACTATACTGGGTTGTTGTTCAGTCGCTCAGTCATGTCTGACTCTCTGTGACCCATGGACTGCAGCACGCCAGGCTTCCCAGTCCTCCACCATCTCCTGGAGTCTGCTCAAACTCACACCCATTGAGTCAATGATTCCATCCAATCATCTCATCCTCTGTTACCCTCTTTTCCTCCTACCCTCAGTCTTTCCCAGAATCAGGGTCTTTTCCAGTGAGTTGGCTCTTCACAACAAGTGGCCCAAGTATCGCAGCTTCAGCATCAGTCTCCGTCCTTCCAATGAATATTCAGGGTCAATTTCCTTTAGGATTGACTGGTTGGACCTCCTTGCTGTCAAAGGCACTCTCAAGAGTCTTCTCCAACATCACAGTTCAAAAGCATCAATTCTTTGGTGCTCAGCCTTCCTCATAATCCAACTCTCACATCCATACACGACCACTGGAAAAACCAGACTTTGTTGGCAAAATGATGTCTCTGCTTTTAATACACTGTCTAGGTTTGTCGTAGCTTTTCTTCCAAGGATCCAGCGTCTTTCAATTTATGGCGGCAGTCACCGTCTGCAGTGAAGTCACCGTCTGCAGTGAAGTCACTGTCTGCAGTGAAGTCACTGTCTGCAGTGATCTTGGAGCCCAAACAAATAAAGTCTGTCACTGTTTTCACTGTTTCCCCATCTATTTGCCATGAAATGATGGGACCGGATACCATGATCTTAGTTTTCTGAATGTTGAGTTTTAAGTCAGCTTTTTCACTCTCCTCATCAAGAGGCTCTTTAATTCCTACATTAATAAAAAAATATTAAATCAAAGTTTTAAAGTTAATTAAACAAGCAGTCTCAGGGCTTTGCTTGTCAAGAGTTCACAGTTTGTGCAGATGCTCCATGCGTCCTGGGGGGCCTCGCCTCCAGGACCCCACAGTCGCCCCCCTCAACCCCCCAAGCAGGATGGGTGTCCCCCCACTTCCCCGTTCTCAGTCCCCCACACACTCACAGTGTCCCCTTCCCACAGATGGAGGGTCTCAGAGAGTCTCCTGCTGCTGTCCTGGGGACCTGGGGAGGAGCGATGATTTGCCCAGCCATGGGCCAGGCCCAGGCCTACAGCCTCAGCTCCTCCTGACACATCCAGACCTTCCCTGGGTCCATCTTTCCCAGCTCGCATGCTGCCCTCGTCTGGGAGCCTCTGCTCTGGGGGCTGGAGGCTGCGTTTTCTGCTTGCATCTCCCCTCCATACCCAGGGCACAGCAGGTGTTCATTTAACGCTTGCTGACCTTCTAGAAGCTGAAACAAGCCTGCCGAGGGCCTTCTGGCCTTGCCTGGAACACAGAGGCATCCACCTTGGTGCTTCTTGGATGTTAGTCCCCAGGGAGCATCTCCAAAGGCCCCTCCCTGCCCCCACCTTGCTTGGCACCGGACCTGGTCCACAGCAGGGAGAAGACAGAGGGGATCAGGAAGGTGCTGGGCTGGTATGTATCCATGCTGGAGCCTGAGCTCCGTCCTGCTGTACCCTCTGAGATACGTTGGAGCAGGATTGCATGGGCACATGTACACACACACACACACACCCACAGACACACACACAGAGAGACTCACACACACACACACACAGTCACACAGACACACACAGTCACAGATCCATACAGACAAACACACAGACGGACATACAGATACACAGACACAGACATACACACAGAGACACACCCAAACACACAGAGAGACACACAGACATACACGGATACACCCAGACACACAGAGAGACACACAGACACACACGGACACACCCAGACACACAGAGACACACCCAGACACACAGAGACACACAGACACACACACAGACATACAGACACACCCAGACACACGGACACACATAGACACACATGGGTACATGAGGCCAGGAAAGCCAGGAGCAGAGGGCACCGTGGGGGCGGGTTTCTGCAGGAGCGTTTGCAGTGACTGGACCCGCGGGGTGCAGGCCTGGGGGAGAGGCGGCACTGTCCTGGAGGCTGACCTAGGGGCACCAGGCTGGGCTGCCGCGGTCAGGAGGGCGCACTTGTTCTCCCTGCCGCCCTTTGGACTCTGCCCTGTGTACGTGTCACCTTTGCAAAAATGGCCTTTAATTTACAATCAAAATCGCCCTGCATCTCCTGTTGTCCTGAGGACAGAGGCCGGCTGGGCCCTCCCCCAGGAGGCCCTGAAGGAGGCGACCTTGCTGGCATGGCCCCCTTGCCTGCCCCATAAGGGTCTGATGTCAGTGATGACCTGAGCTCACCCCAGGACCTTTGGACAAACCTTCTTCTGCCCAGAGAACCACCCGCCCTCCTTCTCTGCCGTTCATGCTCTCCTGCCCGGGCTCGGCTCAAACCTGCTTACCCTCGGGAGCCTTCCATAGCCCCCACCATCAGATTAGGCCCTTTAACCTCCCTTTCCCGAAGGATCCTCAGCTCGGGCCCTCCTGTTATCTCCCGATGAGGTCTGTCCATCCACTCTGCCATGAGGTCTGTGAGGCCAGGGGCCAGGTCTGTCCCATCACCCCGATGTGGAGCACAGAGCAGCCATTCAGAGCTGGTTGGTGAAAGGATGAAAGTAAAGACAGAAAGGGAGGAGGAGGACAATGTAGCTGGGGCGACTCGGCAAGCAGGAGCACGTGACTGCTGGGCAGGGGAAAAAGGCGGAGGAGCCCTGTGGACAGGGGGCCCAAGCCTCATGAGGCCCGACACAGCCTGGGAGCAAGGGGGCTGACCCTGGAGAGCCGGGGACGCTTCTCAGGCGGGGAAGGCCCAGGAAGTGTGCTCCCGGTGGTGGGGAACACTGGCATGCAGAGGTGGCTCGGGCCAGCAAGAACTGGACATGCCCATCCCGTCCCAGCGACGTCAGCTCCGTGACCTCGAGTCGGTGGCTTGACTTTGGCCTTGGAGGGGCGTTTACACCACGGGCACTGGCAGATGCTACAAACCAGGGTTTGCTCTTTTGGTTTGGACCCCGGTTTCCTCAGCACCCCACTGCCCGCAGACAGAAAGGGGAGCCAAGGTGACCGCAGAGAAAGGATGGCTGGAAATGATGCCCTCGCAGGGGTCTGTGAACCTGCCCCAGAGGCTTTCATGCCGTGAGCCTGTTCTTTTCTCAAATGGAACGGACGTGGTTTAAGGTTTTCCTCAGATCCCAGAGGTAGCCCGGCCTGAGAAGTTCAAGGCCACTGCCTGCTGCCCTGAAGGCGCTCAGGGAGCAGCTTCGACGCGGGCTGACGGCTGAGTGGCTTCCTGGGGCCCTGGGCCAGCCTGCTTGGCAGTCCCCTGGGCTTCTGCCCTGAGAACTTTTCATCTGAACTTTGCTAGGGCTGCACTCAAAAGTCACTTCAAGGCAGTTTCGATTAACAAAAAGAAAGGAAAGAAAGAGAAAGGGAGAGAAGGAAGGGGGCCCGGAGCTGGCCTTCCGCAATTACCCTTTGAAATTAGAATATTCTAGCAGATGTTTCTGCTTTCGCCCTGTCCTGCTCTCTTTCCAATCCAGCGAAATTAGTTCCAAAGTCATTATTCACCTAATCACACTAATAGTTTAACATCCGATCTGCCCCCTATCCAGGCGGGAGGGCGAGCCCAAAGCTCTGCTTTAGCGCTTCCTCCCTTGGATCCCCTAATGAAGTGGCATCTGTTCTAACACAAGTTAAATATTGCAGTTGACTTTATTTTCTTTCTCCGGGTCCTCCGGGCCCCGGGATGGGGCGAGATAAAGTGAAACACATTTGCTTCCCCGGGCGGGGTGGGGGGGTGGGGGG
>NW_011477043.1:63678-65581 GCF_000754665.1 Bison bison bison | reverse complement strand
ACACCGAGCTGCCTCTCTGGAAACGCGGCCCATCAATCATGAACTGATTACAAATTCGTCACCTTGAATCAATTTCTGTTCACAAGTTCAAAAGGCACTCAGAGCTCGGGGCTATCTGGAATATTCTACATGTGGAGAGGATTAACATTTGATCGAATTCCTCTTTCTAAGGAGGAGGCCGGCTTGGCTACACTTGGGGTTGCGGTGGGGGGGAGGTGTGCAGTTTAGACGCGTTTGCCTTAACCTTTCAAAGCTGGCGCTTGCTGGTTCCCAGGGTGTTCGGGGCTCCCGACAACCCGGGGGCGGGGGAGGGGACACGGATGCGATCTTGTCTGATTCAGTCAGATCACACTCACACGGGCCACCGTTTCTCTGATATAGAGTCTGCTTTAGAAGCATTGTCTTGAAAGCGGCGACTGTGTGTATGTGTGAGCAAGAGAGAGAGGGTCGCTGGGTGAGACGTTAAGGACAAGTTCTTTCCCTGAGGACCCCGAAGCTTGCCCCCCAAAGTCCCTGGGATGCCGTCCAGCTTCTGCCCTTTACTCTAGACCCTCAAGAAGGGGAACTTGTGCTCAGCGTGTCCTGAGCTTGGCTGGGGAAGTTCCTTAACAACAAGCTGAGTCTCTGAACTGCCTTCTCCTGATTTGGGGGTGGATGGGTGGGGGTGTCGTCGGGGTGGCAATGGGAGGCAGGAAATCCCACTTTAGAGAGTCTCCCTGGGCCCTGGACTCCAGGCCACGCAGGACTTGGAGGACTTGTCACTACCCCTGGAAAGGAGAGAGATGGGGGCGCGGGGGAGGAAGCGCGGGGGGAGGAAGCAAGGAGGAGAGGAGGTGATGCAGCAGTGGCAGCTGTGTGCCCACGCCCACCCTGAGTGGGGTCCCTGGCAGGGGACAGCCCCCAGCGCCTGCCCCTCCTGCCTGTCCTCCTGCCCACAGACACCCTGCCCCACAGATAGCTCGGTTCAGGCCGGGGGCACAGCCCCAGGTCCATGGAAGGGAAAGTGGAGGAGCCAGGGGCTCCGGACGCAGATCCCAGTCCCCCACTTCCTGCCCCTGCAGCCTGGAAAAGCCCTCAGCTGTGCCCAGCCCTCCTGGAGGCAGGAGTAACTTTTACCTAAGCTAGAGCCCTTGTGCCCTGTTGGTGAGACTGTAAAACGGTGCAGACCCTGTGCAGGGTGTCCGGAGTTTCCTTAAAATGAAAAATAAGGGCCTCTCTGGTGGTCCAGTGGCCAGGACCCCATACTTCCAGTGCAGGGGGCCTGGGTTCAAACCCTGGTCAGGGAGCTAGATCCCACACGACTGGGGCAGCCAAATAAACAAATAAATATTTATTTAAAAATGAAAAGTCTAATATGACCCAGCCACACACCTCTGGGTGTAAACGTAAAGCAGTGTCTCAAACATGAACCTGCCCAGCCACGTTCCTGGACCATTATTCACGATAGCCAAGGCACGGGAACAACCCGACTGGCTAGAAGGAATAGAGAAAGTACTCTACGGACACTCAAGGGAATACTATTCTGCCTTGAAGAAGAATTTTAAAGAGAAGTCTCGTTTGTGGCAACACGGATGGGCTTGGAGGATATTACTTGGAGTGAGATAAAGCAGGCACGGGACAGACTGCACGATGCCGCCTACCTGTGGGGTCGAAGGACAGACGGACTCAGGGAAGCAGACACCGAGAGGAGGGTGCCCGGGCTGGGAGGGGCCGGGGGAGGGGTCATTCCAGGGTGCAGAGTTCGGTTCCCAGAGGAGTGGGCTTGAGAGGGGCCGCACATCGCGCCTCTAGTGGAAAACGCGGCTCCGGCCTCATCGGCATTTGCTGAGAGAGTGTGTCTCGTGTTAAGTGTTCTCAGCACGAAAAGCAAACGCCAAGACCAGCGGCAGAGGGCACGGGGAAG
>NW_011477043.1:62954-63578 GCF_000754665.1 Bison bison bison | reverse complement strand
GGGGAAGAAGCGGGGGCGAGGGGTGTTTCCTGCCTTGGCTGTGGTGATGGCGACACCCTTTGCTGGTTCATTTATCATCTTCTGGGTGAGTGCAAAGAAAAAATTTCTGGAGTAGAAATCTTCCTGGGGCCGGAACTGTGAAATCTTACCCGTGAGCCCATCTTAAGTGCTTCAGCGTCTGGATCTCGCTCAGGGGGCCCTTAGTAGGTGCTCATGGAGCTCCAGCCCTTTCTTCTGCCCTTGGAACACAGCCAGGAGGGAAGCGGCCGCCTGCCCTCTGCTGACCATGGTCACTGGGGGGGGGTCTGGTTCAAGCCCGGGGTGACAGTCTGGGGCTCAAGTCACGAGGCAGACCAAAGGGTGCGCTTTGGTGGGAATTGGGATCAAGAGCTGTGTGTCCTTGGAGGAGGGGGATTCCTCTGGGAGGAACGGGCGTGGGGCTGGGGACAGAGTGGCCACTGTTCCTCCTGGCAGAGTCTAAGTGGTTCAATGCTCTGGGCGACCGATGGGTCACAGGGTGTAGGATGGACTCACAGTGGTGTAAAGGGGCAGGGATTTTTCAAGGCCCTCCTGAGTGGATGATATGGCAACGTTGGTCACGAGGACAGGCAGGGGTATGTCAGG
>NW_011477043.1:61554-62854 GCF_000754665.1 Bison bison bison | reverse complement strand
CAGTAAGATAAGCTCTGGTCCCCTCCTGCCAGCTTCAAAACCCCGGTGTGTGAAGTGCCCCCCACCCCCGGGTCCCCCAGCTGGGGTGGGTGTCCTGAACTGTGCCAACAAGTCAGGAGGAGGGGGTGCAGGGAGAAGGGCCAGGCTCCCCGTGTCTCCTCCCATCTCAGCTCTTCATCTCCGGCTGGTTCGTTTGTTACCTTTTCCCCTTGATGCTGACTTGATGCTCAAGTGAGCTTCTCCGCAAAAGGACAGTGTCAGACCATCCCAAGTGCAGTGTCAGGAGGCAGCTGGGCCAGGACATGGCTCCTTCAGTTACCAGCTGGGGCCTGGGGCCTGGTCATCGGGTGGCCGCGGTTTATTCATGTTTAGAGGTGGACTGATGCTCCCGACCAAGAGTTGTCCTGAGGGTTACTGAGGATAAACTGAGATGCCAGCATGGCATGGGCCCACTTGGGGGAACTCAAAAGGCTGACTGGAAGAAGTAGGGGCCGGGAACTCATACTTCTCAGTCCCTAGGAGCTCCCCAGGGGAGCTTGGGCTGGATCTGGCTGGCCCAGGAGGGGATCCACCGGCCTTTGCCCCCTGCAGGGGTGGCCTCAGCCCGGGAGTGCCCTGCATGGGACCACAGGCCAGGTCACGGCGCAGGTAACATTCCTCGCACACCCCTTCCCGAACATGCGTGTCCATACCCTGGAACAGGGGCGTCCCCTCCGGCCACGGCGGGGAGAGCGTGCTGACCCCCTGCCGGGGCTCTGCTCCTCGGTGCATCTGAGCTGGCGGCCCCAGGTTCAGGGAGTTGCACGGGTGGGGGTGCCCCCCACCCCTGGCTTGGATGTCAGGGTCAGAGGAAGCTGAGCAGCTCCTGCGGGATCCCCGTGTGGCTCCATTGCTTTGGCGGCTGGCAGCTCGCAGCCGCCGCCCGGGCCCTTCCGGCGGGTCTGAGCCGGCCTCGTCTCCCGCCGCCTCTCCTCTCACCCTGTCGTCCCTGGTGCTGCCATTGTTCTGTATCTTAACCTCCTACTTCCAAGGGCCCTGTTTGCTTGCTTGCTTGTTCTTTCTAGCAAGAAGCAAAGACAGATGCTTGTCAACAGATGGACACAGAGACACGGACAGACAGACAGACGGCAGAAGGGGTGACAGCCAGCTCGTGACCCTGGTGAGCAGGGCCATGGAGACCTGTGCCCTGATACCCATCGCGCCTGGAGAGTGGGGGGACTGGACTCCTCGCAGGGCTGGGCCTGGGACCAGGCAGAGAGAGGCCCTGGGGCCCGAGATGCAGGTCCGTGCAGAGGTCAGA
>NW_011477043.1:57939-61053 GCF_000754665.1 Bison bison bison | reverse complement strand
GTCACGGAGGGTTGGAGGTGGGGTTGAAATGCCCCCTCGCCGAGCTGAAAGCTGCTTCCCCCTGGTGTCCTCTCCTAGGTCCCCAGGTCCCCCCTCCAGCACCCGCCTTGGCCCCTGCGCTGCCCGGGCTGCAGAAACCAGGCTGCCAGTCTGCAGAACTCGCCTCACAGAACCTCGGCCAACCAGAGGCTTCCAGTGCCTTCTGAAGCAATCTCCCGGACTAGGCAGCTTTCAGCCAAATCTGCTTTTGGAAACAGCCCTGGGCATGGGGTGAGCTGACCCCTGTTCCTGTCCGACCTGCCGCTGAGTGCTCGTGTGCCCCGGGGCAGCCACTTAACCCCTGGCCTGTGATGCTGTGGCTCAGAGTGTCCTGTGCCACCCACCTTGCCCATGGCACCAGGAGCAGCCCCAGGGAGGGGGTCCTGATGTCGCCCACCCTCTCCACCTCGGCCCACAGCCGGGACGTGGGCGAGGAAGGACCCTCATGTGGGGAAGCCCACCCAGGCTGCCTCGAGGGGCTGCTGCTGCTTCGTCTCCCCACCGCCTTGCCGTCTTCATAGCCTCACAGAGACCAAAGGTGGGACTGGACCACTTCCTTAAGCGTGAGAGGAAGCCCCGCAGGGGAGGGCGACTTTCCCAGGAAGTGGGGTCGAGGCCTGGCCCACCCTACCTTTGGTGCCTGTGAGGCTGGCCTGATCTGGACATCTGATGCTATGAAGATGGTGACTCCGGAGTGGAGAGGGCCCTCCACCAACCCTGGTGTCCTCACAAGCAGGGGGAGACTCGGACACACGGACACACACGGGGAGGAGGCCGAGTGACCACAGACAGGGAGGGCAGCGGCCACTGCAAGCCCAGAGCCGAGGATGCAGAGGCCAGTGGAGCAGAAAGGGGTGAGGACGGAGTCCACCCAGAGCTCAGAGGAGGGCGCCCAGCCCCAGCTTGGCCTCAGACGTCGGCCTCTGGGGCTGAGAGCAGACGTTCCCGTTGTTTTCAGCCCGGTCTGCAGTGCCTTATGTCAGCAGCTCCAGGACACGCGTGCAATCTGGTTTCGAATCAAAGCTCCAGCTTGTGGTCTGCTGTGTGACCTTGGGTCACTCACTTAACCTCTCTGAGCTCCATCCCCTCATCAGAGGACAGGGGCAGGGACATTCCCTTCACCGGGGGCCATGGGGGTGAAACGAGATGCTGAAGGGGGAAGCGGCCAGAGTGGGATGCTTTCGAATACTTTAGAAAGCCCCTCTCCACCGGGACCTTGAGCTGTGATGCTCTGGTCCTGAGTTGGGTGGGGCAGGGGGGAAAGGGAAGTAGGGTATTAAGAGGTTTCCTCCTGCTCCTTTGATGTATACAACTGCATCGGAGGTGCAGGAGGGCACTGCAGCACTGGGAGCTGGGTCAGGCAGGAGAGGCTGAGAAAACAGCTCCAACAATTGGCCCGGGATCACGTTTCTGCTCGGGGGGGGGGGGGGCGGGGCGCGGAGTTAAAAGCCAGGAGCGGAGGCTCAGGTCTTGCCCCTCCTCCTGCCTTCTCATGCCCACCCCCTATTCATGGGAGTCTGCTTAGTAAATATTAATTTGTCCCCAATTACTGATGACAGGTTGGGGAAGACCTCGCTGCCAATCGGGCCCACGCACGGGGCAAGGCAGGCATTCGTCCTTCTTAGCTTGCAATAGCAACAAAGCCTCACGGTGACCACAGGTGGGGCAGGGGCTGTCTCCTGGTGGCTGTGGGCATCCAGAGGACCACGCCTCTTCTCAGGGAGAGCAGGAGGGCCATTTCGCTAAGTGGGATCCAGTGCTCTGGGGGGCCAAGAGCCAAGGACACCTCCCCGAGGCGGTGACCACAGGCTGCTCAGAAATGGAGGTCGACCAGCAAAGGGATTCCTGGAGCCGGGCCCGCCCGGACACAGGCGGTGGTGTGGGGAGGGAGTCCACCTTGTCCTCGAGGATGCTGGGGTAGGGGCAGGGCCCCGCGGCGACCACCCTTCCGAGCCTCGGGCCCCTTACTGGTGACCTCAAGGAGCCGGTGGAGTCAAGGTCAGCACAGGCAGCCCTGGACCCCTGGATGGAAGGGCCAGAATGGTTCACTCTTGGGGTCCCACCTGCGAGCCTAGGGCGTGAGCCAGGTCCACCGGCCCCTCCATGGGAATTCACAGGAAGGAAAGGAGACTGGCCTCTTCTCCCTGAGGCTGGCTGGGGCCTGGGAAGGGGGGCAGCAACAGATCCATGTGGAGGTGAGTGGGGTGGGCTGGGGCTCTCTAGCACCGAGCCCCCCAAACCCGCACACAAGGCCGCTTGCCGTTAGTTTTCACCAAGCCCTCTCCCATCACCCATTCCTGCAAAGGGCTGTCTCAGACCTCAGCGTTCACCACCTGCTGTGGATTAAACTGTCACCCCTCAGATTCAGAGGTGAAGCCCTGAGCCCCATTGCGAAGTCATTTAGGAGATAATTAAGGTTCACCGAGGTCATTAAGTGGGGCCCCGATGTGACGGCTGGAGGTCTTACCGGAAGGCGTGGAGATCTCCCCTCACCCCGTGAGGACACCCTGAGAGGGAGGCATCCGCAAAGCAGGAAGAGGCCTCCCCGGTGCCCCCCCCTGCCGGCATTCTGATCTTGGCCTTTTAGCCTCCACAGCGGCCAGAGGGCACGCTTCTGTGGTTTAAGCCCAGTCATTGGAAAAGACCCCGACGCTGCAAAGATCGGGGGTGGGGGAGAAGGGGGTGACAGAGGACGAGATGGTCGTGAGTTTGAGCAACCTCCGGGAGGTAGTGAAGGACAGGGAAGCCTGGCGTGCGCAGTCCACGGGGCTGCAAAGAGTCGGACACGACTGAGTGACCGAACAGCAGCGATAACTCCAGTGCATGGTTTTGTGACGGCAAACAGAGCCCAGACGCCCCTGCGGGCGGGAGGCGTGCTGGGACCTCGGTGTCCTGGCCCCCCTGTATTCTGCTCGCTGCACCTGTCCTCCCGGGGGTCATGCTGACGGCCAGAGGTCACCCCATGGTCCTGCGCGGTTCATACCCAGCGCATGGGGCGGGAGGAAGTGGCATTGTCCCCATCACCCCGACTCCACTGACTCTGGGCACACCCAGGGTCCTGCATGGCTTAGAATA
>NW_011477043.1:55118-56914 GCF_000754665.1 Bison bison bison | reverse complement strand
CCGGGGTGGGGCAGATGCAGATGTGGTGCTGTCACGTGCGCGACAGGAGGCAGTGAGCGCGAGTCTCGGGCCCCTTAGCCCAGGCCACTCTTTCAATCCCACACGTTCTGCCAGGATCTTCCTATAAATGCCTGTTGCCCAAGTCGCCCCGAGCTGGTTTGTGCAGTGCAGATCCAAAGAAACTTTGGGGGAGAGAGAGAGTGGGGCTTCCTATGGGAAGTGGGGCCTGGACGGGGCCCTCCAGGTGGGTGGATGAGACTGGAATTGAGGCCAGGCTATAAGGCCAGGAGGCGATTCTCTGGCAAAGGTGGTGAGGTGGGCAAGAGTGCCGGGGGATGCCCTCCCCATGGATGGGTCTCTTGTCCCCAGCCCCTCTGTACTGCTGGGTGTCAGGACTCACCACCCTCCAGAGCCATCACCCCGGGCCTGTGCGGTGAAAGATGGAGCCTGGTCTGACACCTCTGATGCTGGGCACCTGAGCGGGTGCAGATCAGGCATGCCAGGCAAGTGTTAGGGGCGGGGTGGGGGCAAATGTCGGAATTATGATTTTGAGTCATTGCTCTTGGGACAACCCTCCAAGATTCCTTTACATGGAAAGTGCACGAAGTGACGTGAAGTTGCTCAGTCGTGTCCAACTCTTTGCAACACCATGGACTGTAGCCCACCAGGCTCCTCCGTCCATGGGATTTTCCAGGCAAGAGCACTGGAGTGGGTGCCGTTGCCTTCTCCAGGAAAGTGCACAGTTTCTGCCGAACTCGTTAGGAAATGCAGAGCCAGCCTTCTCAGCCTGTAAGCAGCCCACACCCCTCGCCCAGCCCACTGCCCACAACACGGGGCGGAGAGCAAGGAGACAGCAGGACCCTGTGGGACGGATGCAGAGCCCGCAGCAGCAAGGCCTAGTCAGAAGCCCCCAGACGTCCCTCTGGGAAGTGCCCTGGCCCCAGGCCTGCGCTGGCCCCAGGGCTGCGGCAGTAACAGGCAGAGCTGAAGTCAGGCCCCAGTGCCTGCCCCACGTTGTGACGAGGCCTGGGCCGGGGGTCTGCAGAAACAGCGGATCCTCAGAGCCTGTCCTGGCCACCAGGAGCTGGCTGTGCAGCTGGGGAGCAGAAGACAGGCAGAGGGAAGAGTTAGACCAGACATCCAGGGAGCTGCTTCCGACCCAGCATGAGAGAGACTGCCGGGTGACTGCCACTCACCGCTCCGGGCCCTCCTGTGTCTCCCGGGCCAGGCCGCCGAGCGACTGCCCCCTATCCACCCGTCTCCCTGGCCTCCTCTCTTCATCCAGTTCATCGTGTCCAGCCAGCTGACCTCCCTCCATCCCTTGTCCACACTGCCGCTGGACTGACAGCTCTCAAGCGCCCTTCAGATGTCAGGTAAGATGAGAGGAGAGGGAAGAGGCTCCGGCTCCCATCCCAACCAGAGAGTTCGGTAAAGACTCCAGACAGAGAGGCTGGGGGGTGTTCACTGCAGCATCCAGGCGAATCATTTCTAGGGGTTAGCAACCTGCTGCGGCTCTTCATGGATGCAACCAAGAGAAACACGAATCCGGGCATCTTGGCATCACTCCTGAGTGCCCCCTTGGCATGGGGTGGTGGAGCTGGCAAACCCTGAGCACCTCTGGTAAGGGAAGACGATACAGGGGCGGGGCAGACACCCCAGAGAGTGTTGAGGGAAACCGTTGGGAGCCAGGAGCTCAGGGTCTCAAGAATCGCAGAGAGTTTCCTGGAGCTGGATTTGGAAAAATGGCCAAAATGAAGTAATGGCAAACAAGCGAATCAGAGCAGAAAGGCAAAGAC
>NW_011477043.1:52892-55018 GCF_000754665.1 Bison bison bison | reverse complement strand
CACACACAAAAAAAAAATCTGGATGAAAAGTTTGTGGAGGAAAACATGAGATTGAAAAAAGCAGAAAAGGACTTCCCTGGGGGTACAGTGGCTCAGAGCCCGCCTGCCAGTACAGGGGACATGGGCTCTACCCCTGACCCGGATGACTCCACGTGCTGTGGGCAACTGAAGCCCGTGAGCCACAGCTCCTGGAGCCTGCAAGCTCCTGATCCCGTGAGCCACAGCTACTGAAGCCCTTGCGCCTGCAGCCTCTGCTCTGCAACAAGAGAAAGCCCCGCGATGAAAAGCCTGTGCATGGCAACAGAGTAGCCCCCGATTGCCGCAGCTGGAGAAAGCCCTGCATACAGCAGTAAGACCCGGCGCGGCCATAAATAAACAGACAAGTTGCTCAAGAGCAAGGCAACCGGATGATAATCCGAAGAGCAAGACGATTCAGCTCATAGAGCAGTCATCAGTCCCTCTGGGCGAGCAATGCTTCATGATCAAGTCCTGCCAAATGGAGACAAAAGGAGAAGCTGTGAGAGAGGCAGCCCTCGGTGCCAGGAGGGAACGGCCACCAAGGACTGAAGAAACAGTTCGGGGGCTTGACCCTCTGCCAAGATGACCTCGAGCACAAAGGCAGAAACAGGCGACATCGACCTGCAGCCGTGCAGGCATTCAGAAAGTATGGCATTTCTGACCCTTCTTGTGGGAAATACACCACTTTGGAAACCAGGTTTTTAACAGATGACTAGAATTTTAAAAACCTCAGGATTAGAAAACTTGTAGTTAAATGAAATGTTGAGGGTAAGTATGGAATCAAATTTTGCACAGTCAATAAATAGGGAAATTAAGATCCCACTCCAGTATTCTTGTCTGGGAAATCCCATGGCCAGAGGAGCCTGGCAGGCTACATACAGTCCACGGGGTCACAAAGAGTCGGACACGACTGAGCAACTGAGCAACAACGAGACCACAGCAGAGCTCGTAAAAGGTATGAGCCTGGATTAAGTAGGATCAATACTACAAGGAGCAAAAGAGTTTGGCATTTTGATTGTGATTGCATTAAACCTATAGATCAGGGGTGGGTAAAATTTCCTAAAAGACCAGATAGTAAACATGTTTGGCTTTGAGGATGATATAGTCTCTATCATGAGCAGTCAACACAGCCGTTGAAGATTGCCATGGAACATCCATCAGTTCAGTTCAGTTCAGTCACTCAGTCGTGTCTGACTCTTTGCGACCCCGTGAATCACAGCATGCCAGGCCTCCCTGTCCATCACCAGCTCCTGGAGTTCACTCAAACTCACAAACTCAAACTCACAAAATCCATCGAGTCGGTGATGCCATCCAGCCATCTCATCCTCTGTCGTCCCCTTCTCCTCCTGCCCCCAATCCCTCCCAGCATCAGACTCTTTCATTACATAAACTAAAGGCATGGCTATGTTCTAATAAAACTTTATTCATAAAAGCAGGCGGTCAGCTGAGGAACATAGTTTACTAACTAACCCCTTCAATTGGTGGAATAAACTGGTGGAAAACAGACATCTTAACAACACTGAATCTTCCAATCCATGAGTATGATATATCCCTTCATTTACGTAGATCTTTAATTTCACCCAGAAATGTTTTGAGTTTTTATGCAGAGGTCCTATAAAATCTCCATGAAATTTATACCTATATATATTTTTATTACTACAAATGGTATTTACAATTGTTTTGTCCCAAATTCCAATCTTAAAAAAAAAAATACACCTTCCAAGCCAATTCCAGCTTGGAGAAATATTGATTTTTGTATATTGACCTTGTATAATTCACCTAAAGGTCTAGCAAATTGTTGGTTTCTTATGATTTTCTATATAAATACATATGCTACTGCAGTTCAGTTCAGTTCACTCGCTCACTCGTGTCCAACTTTGTGATGCCATGGACTGCAGCACACCAGGCTTCCCTGTCCATCACCAGCTCCCAGAATTTACTCAAACTCATTGAGTCAGTGGTGCCATACAACCATTTCATCCCCTGTCATCCCCTTCTCCTCCTGCCTTCAATCTTGCCCAGCATCAGGGTCTTTTCAAATGAGTCAGTTCTTTGCATCAGGTGGCCAAAGTATTGGAGTTTCAGCTTCAGCATCAGTCCTTCCAATG